>NW_010251375.1:23168-23415 GCF_000690775.1 Eurypyga helias | reverse complement strand
TGTCGTCAGCAAACTCGCTGAGGGTACGCTCAATGCCATCATCTGTGTCACTAACGAAGATGTTAAACAGTACAGGTCCTAACACCGACCCCTGAGCAACACTGCTCCTTAATGGTCTCCACTCAGACATTGAGCCTTGATGATGTGTGATTGTCTTCCCTGTTGTCCATAGTCTTTGAAGCAAACATACCCTGTTAAAATCTGTGGAAAAGAGAAGTTGCAGCTTTACCGGAGCAATGGCAGTGCA
>NW_010251375.1:4820-23135 GCF_000690775.1 Eurypyga helias | reverse complement strand
TTCCCATACCCGCATTTGTGCTCATTACAAATAATGGGGTACACAAGTCATGAGCATTCCAGGTAATGAGTAGGAATACCAGTTTCCGTTATCCCACAACAAAGGATGGAGTAGAGTTCAAAATCTGTTGGGTTCTTTTCACCAAAGCACTTTCTGAGCTCCAGACTGGGTTTGCTGCCAGTTGTTTGGCCATCCCTGCAAGCAGTGCCTAGCCCAGTGCACAATTTGCTCTGTGCAGTGATTGCAGATGTTGCATAAGTCCTTTGCCGGCTTTGTTCCCTTCTCTCTTTCAGTGGCATCTGGAATTTTTAATGGTTTCAGGTGCTGGCATTCACTGAGTGTCCTGGGAGGAATGATTCCAACTGTACTTTCTGCTTTTACATCCTTTTCCAGAGCCTTTTGCTACTGTCAAGTTGTTGTCTCCTCTTTATAGGCACAGGGGGAAGGGATGCTCAGAAGGTAGTGCTGGAGCACCCTGGCAGCAGGAACCACTTGGCTCCTTGATGTCAGTCAATTAACATGGGATGACACAGGGATGGGAATGTGCTTGCTCCTGTGGGTGGGGATGCCTGGACCTGCTGTGCTCTGGTAATGTCCAGTGTTATGCAGCCCTTGGTGCAGGAGGCTCTAAGGTCTTGGTTGGCACTCCAGGGTTACGGGGATCAGCTCGCCGTTCAGGAGGTCAAGGACTCTCTGAAGAGTCGAAGACAGAATGGACGAGTGGTCGCACCACGGACTTAATCTGAATATCATGCAAGAATCGTGTAGTTTGTCTAAATAACTAGTGTAGCAATAATTGTTGCTTTCCTGTTAGCGAACTCCTTTGGCTGGTTCTGTGGCGTACACATATATGTGGATTTAAACAATACCATCCCTCTGGTAGAGACACTGTTGTCGTTCTTGACTGTTGGTACATGAGGACAATCGTCAGAAAGCCTGTGCAGAGAGTTTGAAAGGAGAGTTTCACTTGCCTGATATGCAGCTGTTGGTTGGTGTGCAGTAGCTCTGAAATGAAGGAAAATCTAATGATGGATCTTCTAAATGTAGGAAATCCTTCATAAATGTTTAATACCCCTGAAGACTAATGCCTGTCTCTCTTTCTTATTTACAGACTCACTGGACCGTCAGGGTATGTAACGGATGGGCCCGGAAATTACAAATACAAAACAAAATGCACGTGGCTTATTGAAGGAAGGTGAGTGTAGCAGGCACCTTGGGTTTCACTGGGGCTTGTTGTGGCCTTTAGGTGGGGTTTGGCTGCACTGAGTATTTGTAGATCCCATGATTCTTTTTGCTGTTCTTAAAAGCAGATAGGGCAGCACTTGGTTAGTCTTGGTAAACAAGGTTTTGGGGATTTTTGTGCATCTGAGCCCTCCAACCTGACTTGTGAATTAGAGGTTTGCCACGTAAAACACCCTTTGTGGTGAAACCGCACATGGAAAATGAGAATAAATGCATTTGTCTAAATAAATAAGCAATCGTGAATTATGCAACTGTTGACATAGTGGGCCATGCACATTGGGGATTCACTATGTATGGGAATTTTTGGCAGTATGGAGAAAAAAAAGAGCAACCTCTCTTAAAGCCCTTCTTCGTGCAGAATCAGTTTCTGTAATGAGTCACTTCAGATGCTTATTTACTCGCTAGGCCATGAAGGCTTCAGAGGGACCACTGACCTTTCCTGCAAAGGTCTCCTAAACTGCAAACCTCCCCTCATCTCCCTACCCTTCCGGTATTTGATCCGTTCATTGCTTGTAGGGGTTTCTTGCAGGGACTGTTAGGAGTAGCGTGTTTATCCTCTGGCTGTCATCTGATTGATGATACAGCAGCTCAGAGCATCTGACTTGCTGAAATATGTTTTTCATAGTAGCAAGCTGATGCCAGGACTGTAAAATCAATTTGTTTAGTCTCTAAAACTTGGCGTGGTCAGTTCTGATGGCTGTGCGTTAAGCTATGTGTTAAGTCACGTTCCATACTGTTCCCTGGCTCTGGAATTAGAGGTATTTGTGAGCAGGGACAAGTTGTATGGGAGCAGGGATGATTTCCTTGCACTGGACACCTGGCAGCTGGAGCCTTTCAGCACCTTGGAGGATCAGAGTTTACTAAAAGCCCAGGGTGTGCTTTTTTCTTTAGTCTTCTCTCTGTCTGGGAGGTCTGATGGGTGGGGGGAGGTTGGCATTCACTCCGTTTGCTTCAGACTCCTATGTTGGATGAGTAACTTCAATACCTAAGCTCCCAGGATATCGAAGGTAAGGGCTAAGCTGTTCCTGAGAGCCATCCAGAACAGACACCGGGAGCCTACCCCTTGCAGTTAACTACATAAGGAGTCCTATTCTTTCGGGTGGTTGAGATCGAAGTTAGATGCTGTGAGTGGCAGCACCTCGTAATTTTTGTAGGTAACAGAAATACAACCGCAGACAGTTTGCAATTACAGGTAATTAAAAACTGTTCTGCAGGAATGTTATTACAGACAAACCAGCCTCAGCAATTCCACAGCAGCCAGCTTCCCCCTCCTGGCTTCTGTTTCTAAAGGATAATGTGACTCATGGTTGTGTGAGGGGTGAAGTGCTGCTCACGGGTCCCTGATAAGGTCACCATAACTACTCCTTGGCCTTGGTTTGCTTGTACTGAGAGGTTTCCTTGAGAACTGTCACTGTGGGTTTGAAGTGAGATCTTACTTGCTGTGAAGTGAGATCTTACTTGCACAGAAATGTTCCTCCTTCTTCCTAGCCAGGCATTTGGGTCAGAGTCCTCTTCCTGCTTCTGGGGGTTTGTACCCTACTGTCAGATGGTGGTGGTAAACAGGAAATAATCACACTGCTTAAACCAGCTGAAACATGCACTGCTGAGAATAGCCCAAGCTCTCTGCCAAATACGGGATTCCCCAGGAGAGCTGGACTTGGAAAACAGCTTCTGCAAAGCTGTGAAGTTCTGCTGGCCTTGCCTTGGCGCTGGCATTCTGGTGTGTGGAGGGCTTCTGAGGCGAGCATGTGAAGGCACAATCCTCATGTGTGAGTGGAGGCACCAGGTAAACTCCCATGTAAAATAAGCCATGTATCCCTTACTGCATTTGCTTCCTTTCTTTGCCACTCCTGACTGTTCTTGTTTGGTATCCGTGCTCTATCCTCATCCCGAGGGTGTCCTTTTTGCTTTTCCCCAGGAGCACAAGACAAGGTGGATGGGATCCAGCCAGCCTGAGAATCCCATCGGAGGCAGAACCTGTAGCTGTTTGCCTTGCAATACTGCAAATGAGCGCTGTCTCCTAATGAGGCGCTAGCCCTAAACCACTCTCTTTCTTCTTGTTCTTGGCCTAGAGCTTCTGTTGATTAGTGTGTATTTCTGCTCTACAGCTGCCAGGCCATTAAATAAAAGCAAACCCCTTGCGATTTCATGGGCTTCTCTGGGTTGAAACGATGAGTACTCTTTGTACCTTTTCCTCAGAGGAGGATGTTTCCCTTGCGTCCCACCTGCTGCCCTCTTCCCCCAGTCCTGGAGTAGGTCATTGTGCTTGTCAGAAATGATTCTCTTGCAGAATAACTCCCTAAAGAATCCCCATTTGGTGGAAAGGACAGACTCTGGCAAGCTGACATTTTAATAATTTATGTGATTAGGATGAACAAGGGTTTCATCTGAACCCAAGGGCAGTGCTGTTGAGATCCTCATCACTCACATCTACCTTTCCAACAGCTACAGCCGTGGGTAGGAAAAACCTGCTCTGCTGTAGATTCCCTTTCTTCTAATTTCAGGGTTCCAACATAACGTTGGGGGTGTTTTCACCTTCCCTGGGCTGAGCCCTAGATTAAATACCTGCTGTGGCTTCTGTGTGATTCTCTTTAGATGTGTCTGTGCATATTAGCCATGTAACTAACAGTATCTCCATGTCATGTACTTGTTCATGGCTTGGTGGGCTTCTCTGGTGTCTGGAGGGAAAGAAATCCAGCCAGGCCAGGCTGGATGGGGCTTGGAGCAACCTGATCTAGTGGAAGGTGTCCCTGCCCGTGGAAGGTGTCACTGCCCATGGCAGGGCGTGGGACTGGGTAGGCTTTAAGGTTCCTTCCCAGCCAACCAAGTCTGTGATTGTATGAAATGTGGATGTGTTTTGATGTCTGAGTGACTGGTTCCATCCCCACGTTAAGTAAATAAAACCTTTTTCCTGCTGGTAAGTCTCAGAAGATCAGGCCTCTTGATGGTCTTCTCTTGGCTACTAAGTCAACAGAACAGACTCTTCTTGGTGGGTGGCGTTAACACTGGGGTGTGCTGGGGCTGCTGCATTCACATGACGGGCAGCAGATCTCTTCGTAGGATTTCCAGCTCATTCATTCTCAGCTGGGCCAAATGGTTTGTGTAACACATCGCTAGAAGAAAACCAAGCAACCCTCTTAGCATTTGTAAAGGATGGAGGTGGTGACCAACCATCTTGGTCTGCATCTTCACGGTCCTTGTAATAATCGGAGACCTTCCTTTTGGCAAGAGGTGAAGCCCCAGGGCCTCCCATCCTGTAGAGGACAGTTTTCCTCTGCATTCTCTTGACTTGTTTTCTCCAGTTCCCCAGAGGTGGTGAACAAGACTGAGAATTTCTTTAGTTAGCATCCAGTAAGGCGTATTTCCAGTTTCCAGTTTGGAGAGGCTTCCCCCCTGAGAGCCATCCTGCGGTACTGCAGCATTCATAAAGTAATAAAGGAGCATTTCTACCAGCTTCCGGACAAAGAAGTAATCTCCAGTCATTATAATCACATCAGTCTGTAGAAAATCCCTTGAACAAGAAAAAGAGCTCTGGTTAGTTCCTGATGGTGGCTGTGATTCTTCATGGAGTCGTTTAGGCTGGAAAAGACCTTTAAGCCCATCAAGTCCAACCATTAACCCAGCACTGCCAAGCCCACCACTAACGCAGGTTCCAAAATGCCGCATCTACAAGTGAAATGTGTGGTCCGTACGGATTTTCCATGCTTAGCCCTGCAAAGCCCTGGCATTAGGGGAGTCAGTCCTGGTAAAGAGCAGGGGGCTGGCAGTGCCTGCTCTTCCATTTCTGCTGTTGGTGGTGGGGAAAGATTTAAAGGCAGAGTTTTGCTAACCATAAAGAATCTATTGCTTAATAGCAGGGGAGAGCGCAAAACAGAAAGCATGTTTGGTGCATCTGCAATTACAGTCACCCAGCTGTAGTCTTGTTTAGAGGAGAGCCTCACACTGGAGGGGCCTTTTGGAGGGACTTTGCCAAGTGTGTCGAGTGCCCAATTAGAAATCTCTTATTATTATGTTTTTACAGACCAAACACAATCCTCAGGCTTCGATTCAATCACTTTGCCACAGAGTGCAGTTGGGACCACTTGTACGTGTACGATGGAGATTCCATTTACGCTCCCTTACTGGCAGCTTTCAGGTAAGTGACCCTGGGTAAGAATCTAACTGTATGCAGTGCGATGTCTCCTAGCTTGGAGCCGCAATCAGGTGTGGCTTCTACTAGCATAAATGTGTGCCAGGATCCTAAATACATAATTCTGCCAATGCAGCATGTACAGCAAGTGTGCTTTTGTCGGCACAAACAACCCAGGGGTTGGTTTTGCTTTACAACGAACAGATCATGTTACTGCACTGTAGCACGTGTTATGTTTTCATTTCCAAATCCTGATCATTTGAGAGACATTGTGCTTCCTTTCATTTGTGAAGTTCTAAAAATACTTTGTGTTTGTTGTAAAAAATCTGCAATCTCTGAGAGAAGTCCAGCATAGGAAGAAAAAATTGGTAAAATTAAAACCAGCACGTGTTTCTCTGGTCTTCAGCTGAAATCGCAGTATTGGGTTGTAGTGAAAGAATGCTGCTTGTAAGCTGCCAGCTTAACCTGAGGGCGGAACAGGCCACACCAGTGAGTGATGACGTTCTTCTCACCCCGTCTGAAGGAGAAACAGCCTTTTCTCTTCTCAAAACCTCCAGAAACCTGGAAGTGCAGCCTGGAAGCGCGCTCCTGGTGTCATGTGCGGGATTGGTATGCAGGAAGAGGAAGGAATGTCATCTTGCCTTGTAGTCATTTTGCTCTAATCGAGCTAATTTTTAATACACTGTTGAAAAAGGTGAAATAATCATGACTTGGGCCTGCAGTTTCTCATGTGTTTTCCAAAAATTAATAGGCTTTTTAAATTGAGGTTGTAAGTAATTCACAGCATTAACAATTAGGGGTCACACTTTAAAATCACCTGTAAATCACTAGGAAGTTTGTGTCTGAGGACAAGCAAGCATGAGCTTAATACAATAACATTTTTGAGGTAGGAAAAAAATTCAATGATTTTTTTTTAATTGCTTCTTCAGATGACATTTACATTTCCTCTTCATTAGTAGCGAGCTGTGTTGATCCATAAACCAAGCTCAGGAAATAGCAGATGCTTATGATTTTGAAGTGCAAAAAGGCATCTGTTGAAAAATACCTTTCTCTGATACAAAAATAAGCACACTAGAATTTTTCAAGAGCGGTGTCCATAGTTTATCTCTGATGTTAGATTTTAATATTAACCATATTTCACTCCTCGCTAGTTTTGCACGGGGCCAGGGGATTTGCCAGGCTGAGGTTTGTATGGCTGGATGCTGTACTTTCGGAATTTGCTGATAAACACTGCAATTCCTCCCTCTCTCCAGTTTCTGAAACCTCCCAGGCTTTTTACAGCACTTCCCTGAGCCCTCCCTTCCCTCACTGCTCTGATCCTGTTGTCCCGCCCTTCCGATGCTTGCTTGTGTTTGTTCACAGTGCGGTGTTTACCCTGAATATACAATGATCTTGGAAATCCTCAGCAGTGGCCTGCGGAGAAACTTGAAATCGGTTTTATCAATTTTTAACGTTGACAAATATTTGCATAACGCAAACATTTGCACAGGGCAAGTGTCTGCATGAGCTGTGTACTCACCTCCTCGTAGCCTGAGTGCCTCCAGGGCAGTCCCATCCTGTACATTCAGCATTTTTGTTCTGTTAAGAATACCCTTGCTGGTTCATATTTGTGATCACAGGCAGCATGAGACTGTAAATGTGCCACTTCAGAAAACACAGCAAAGGGCCGTGGAGGGAACGGAAGTGCAGCGTGTTTGTCTGCACGGAATGAGGAGATGTGAAGCAGATGAACTACAGCCAGCCTCTGCAAACTTTGTTACTTGAGGCTTTTACCACCTTAAACATTTACTGGGCCTGTGTTTGCTACCTTTACTTTCATTTTGCGCTGGTCGGGGAGGGGTGAGATGTGTGTGTTTTGCTCCCCAAAACCAATCGTTCTGTTGCCAGACCCTTGGCCATGGTTCCACACTGGTGTGGGTGGCAAGAGCGCTCAGAGGGTCCTCACAGGTGCGATCAGGTGCCGGGCGGATGGTTGTGGGGCAGTGGCTGCCCCACAGACGCTTCCTGAGCTGGTTCCTGCGCGGCACATCCACGTACCCTCAGAAAACAGGAGTAACTCGCCTTCCTCTCCTTACACGCAGGTGAATAGGGTACCTCTACACCCAAATTTGGGTCCAGCCACAGGATGTGGGGCAAGCTGGGTTGGAGGTGGGACCCTGGTCTCGTCCTGTCAGGGTGGGATCAGGCCTTTGCTTCAGACTTGGTCCAGTCAAGCCATGAATTTCTCTTAAGGATGGATTTCTCATTGGTCCTTGGTGGTCCAGGACTTGGCCACCCTCATGTTAAAAAACACATTAATAATAAAAAAAGAATCTTATACTAACAGCTCATCGGAATCTCCTTTGCTGGAACCTGTCTGCTGCCCCATCCTTTCCTCTGAACTTCTGCTGCTGGAATCTCTCCGTAGGTAGCTGGATGCAACAGTGTGGTTTCACCCCCTCAGCCGTTTCTCCCCCGGGCTAACCAAACCTCACACCATCTGCCTCTTCCCCTATGTTGTATGGTCCTCCCCCTGTGGTTTTTTTTCCTCTCTTCCCTCAGTCCTTTGACAGAAATTGTAACCCACGTTGCTGCCACGGACACACGCGAAGGCTCTCCCTTCCACTTTCTCCTCAGTGCCCTCCTGAACTAACCTGCAGCCCCCCTTACCCAACCATCGACCTGTCTTAGGGCCAACCATCAGCTGATAACAACAGGGGGTTGCTAACGAGGATTAATTCTACTGGTAAAAGTACACACTGTGTTGAGTCGGTAGCATTTGTCTTCCAAGGGCAGCCGGAGGAGCTAGTCACCTCAGAGCTGGCATTAGGCAGACTTGTAGGAAGAAGTGGTCCTTGCCTCTGACATGCGTAGGCAGAGGATATGGAGAACCAGAATTTGTCCCATCAGTGTTCTCGCCCTCCTCTGATGGAGCTGGCGCTCGGCACATGACCAACCCTGGATGTCTTCAAGGCCAGGGTGGATATGGCTTTGAGCAACCTGGTCTAGTGGAAGGTGTCCCTGCCCATGGCAGGGGGTTGGAACGGGATGATCTTTAAGGTCCCTTCCAACCCTAACCATTCTATGATTCTATAACTATCACATCCGAAATCGGTTTGTATCCTGCCTCCTGGGACAGGGTCACGTTCTGTTGGACCCTGCGTGGGACTGTGCAGCAGCGCGGCTGTCGCACGCAGGTCATGCAGCACTCCAGTCGACCCAGCGTTCTAGCAGCCTGTTGTCTAAGGTGTTACTTTGCGCTGTTTGGGTTTTACTGGATCCACGGTAACTTTTAGAGTATTGATTAAAAAAAAATAGAAATCAGTATAAGGGGAGGAGCAAATGCGTTTGGGATTTGGCTAGAAAGGCACCTGCTGTATGATGTGCCCTTGTTTATGTTTACTCCTGAGCCTTTGGGTGAGCCAACTGATCCTCTGAATGTAAAGGAATTGATTGATTAAAATGTCTATGTGGTAGAAAGTTGGATTTCTTAAGAAATGTAAATACATTGTATTGAAATTGCTTTTGTTCGTTAAACCTGTAATCCCCTCCCAAAACATTGTGTCACACACTGGATAGTGAGAGTTTTTGTTTTAGGGGTTTGAAAGGATAAATCCTCGAAGTTAAATTGACGCCTATAAAGGAAATTCAGAGCAAGAGGTTTTCATCAGTTCCTCACTGTCTCGGTTCTTTTCTCTTACGCTTCGGTCCATCAGAAACAGTTTAAGATTTTGATTCCTTTTTTAAAATTTATTAATTAAGATACCCTGTACTGAGCTTCATGGGTATTAAACAGACCACCGGCTTTGGGTTGTAAAGAATGACAAGGCATTTGCAGCCAATAGCATCACCTGTCTCTGCAGGACTAGGTACCAAAACACTCTTAAAACGGTGATGGCAAAAAAGGTGTTACTTCCCACGGCTCTCACAGCGTCCCCCACCCTGTGGCGTGACCATTAGAAATTACTGAACGACTCACGAGACACATTTTGGGATGTTTGTCCTTGTTCTCCTGGCTCCGGGAAGAGGAGCATCAGGTAAGCAGCGGAGAGGTTTCTGGGGCAAGAAAGAACCGGAGGGCTCTGCGGGCAGGCGTGCTCGCCCTGTGCTGGGCTGCAGCAGCCGGGTCTCTCTCGTGCCACGAGGGACAGTGGTCTCGGGGAAAATTGTACCCTGGGGGGCTGCCAGCTCGAGGTAATGAGGTTTTTTAAAGTGTCATTGTAGTTGCTTTGTTTCCTTGAAAGTGCTGCACAGAAATCTTTGTTTTTCCTTTAAGATAATCAGCTTGAGATGTCTCCTCATTTTCACCCTACTTTTTCTATTTTTTGGCATTGATTTATTTTTCATGTCCTGTAATGTCCATTTTTGTTGTTGTTCTGTTTGTTCTTATTCTTGTGAGTATGGTGCTGTGCACGGGCCGATTTTCAACAAGGGAGAAATGGTGTAATTTTGTGTACCTGTGTGTCCAGATGGGCCAGAGCATGTAAAATTTAGTTGAAGAGGGTGATTCCTCACTGCATTTTGAAGGGCTGAGACTCCCATGTACTACCAGTGGTTTGGTATCACCTTTATCCTTCCGCTTCTCTGGTCGGTTCTCCCTCGTGGCTCCCGTCTTTCCTTTCTGACCGTATCCTGCTCAGGAGCACCCGGCGCTTTGGCTGGCTGCCCTGCTGGCAGGTCGTGTCTCGGGAGAGTGTGCCATCACTGTGACGCTTGCATGGCGAATCCAGGAATGGTCATGGAGGAGATGCCTTTGGTGTGAAATAATTCCCGTGTTTCTGTGGTGGAGGGGAGAGCATGGCAGGCGGAGCGTGCGGGGTGATAGCGGACTCGGCTCTGCTCCATGTCCTTTTTACTGCCACCGACTCTACAACTTCAGCACACAGAAAACAGGATTTTTCAGGGCAAAGCAGAGCTTTGCTTTTCAGCGCCTGAGAAACAGTGTCATTGGGCAGCTTAGCCGGGTTGGAGTGTTTATTTGCTTTGGAGTAGCAATGATTGTGAAATGTTTTGCAACCTTGTAAAAAGAAATAAAACAGTACATTGTGAAATAGACTGATCTGGCCAGTCAGCCCATGGGAGACTCTGGGTTGGAGTTTAAAAGGAGTTTTGCATAACCCTTTATTATTCTGATTCTACCTGTTGAATTTTTTTTTTCCATGGCAGATAATGTAAATTCTGTTTGTGCTGGTTTGTTCCCAGTGATGCTGTGCCCATCCTAATTTATTCATGGTTTTCCAGGTTCCACCTTTCAAAGACCTGATTGTTATCATTGTGTACCCGGCTTTCTCTGAACCAACTTTCAGTTTATCTATTAAATTTCATCCGGGTGTTTTGGACTTGCCTAGGTGGCGTAACGTCCTCTTTAGTATATATACATACTGAAGGTGTAAAGATGGCAAGAAAAGAATGAGTGGAAGATGGGCTGAGAGCATCCCCTATGTAGGCACCTGTGTTCTTCCCAAACCTAAGATTTCTAGGAGAAAACAGATAATTGTACTGTGCTAGTCCTTTTATTAGGAAAGGTTACGGGATGGGGGGGTGGGGCGGAGGATTTTTGTCTTCTCTCCCTACTGCTATTCACTCTGTACTTGCCCACTCTCCTCTCCAGGACCTTCCACTTAGATTGTCCCATAGTATCAGTTGTACAGGAGTAAGACCGAAGAAGAAGAAAAGGAATTTACCCTTGCCCCTGGGCTGTCCTTTGCCTTACCCTGAATTATATTCAGCTGTGTTTTCCTGTGGCAGAGACCTACTGTCCTACAGTTTGCATTGTAATGGAAAACTATGGACCAAATAGCAAGAGGTTTTTTAGAGTTTTTGTTCTTTGATGTTTTGGGAGATGCGCTTTTGGGAGAGATCATCTTCCCATCGGAAGTCCGAATTTTGGAAGGAAACAGGCACTTCTTAGGCATGGAGAAGGCAGTGAATTTTGCCTTTTGCTCCCATATCCTTGCGAGCTGAAGGAGGAAAAACCAGTTGGCTTTCTCACAAGGAAATATTTATGGAGCTACATATCAGCAGATGTGCTGGACTTGTTTAACCGTAACAGGGGTTTGGGCTGCTGTGTCCTTATGGCATGTTGGCCAAACGAAGGCTGTCGTTTTGTCCAGAACGGGGCTTGTTGTGCGGGAAGGGCTGTTTGCAGCTTGCTGTAGGGACCGTGTTCATCTGTTCCTCTGGGGGTGAACGTCTGCAGCAGAAGGTTTTGGAAAGGATCCCTGTGTGCCTGTGTAACTCTTCGAGCACCCATCATACTGTATTGTGGGGACAGAGGAATTCGGGTCACAACTATTTGCAATAGGTAAATAAGCAGTAGTTACTCTTGAGTCGTTTAGTCTTTTCAGCTTACTCAAAGTGTTTTGGCAAACCTTTGTATAAATCTGCACTGTGTCCCATCTTGAATACTGTAAATAGTCTTGCCCGTCTCTCCACCACCCCTGGAAAGCTAAAAGGCTGGAGTATGGAGCAGAAGCTGGAAGAGAACTATGCTGGAACTAGAAATATGAAGTGATGAGTGAGGTGGGAAATACAACAGCTTACAGGGTGGAAAATAAAACACATATGGAAGTGCTGAGTCGGATGCGGCCTTATACAGGAGTGGGAGGCAGGGAGATACTGAGTAAGGGTGATTGGACTCACTTTTCATATAGGAAAAGGCCAGGGGGCAGCAGTGGATGATGAGGCAGCAGATGTAAAGTGAGTGTAAGAAGTCCTTTCTCTGCCAGCACAGAGTTAACTCGTTGGCCTCCCTGCTCCACCTTTTCCAGGTGAAAAGGATATAAATGGCTGAGAAAGAAATGAGAAGCATGGATAAATGGTTTATTTTAATGTGCTGACCTCGGTATGTTCTCCAGATCAGAGCACCTGAACTGTGGGTTTTGGGAGGGTGGATAATGCATTGCCAAAATGCTCCGTACCAGCTCTGTTTGTCTCAGTCCTTCCCAAGGACTGTAGCCCATCGTCAGGAGAAAGTATTGGGCTCCGTAGGCCTTTTGTTGGCCTTAGTGTACTGCAGGTTGTGTGCTTCTGGGACACGCTAGTTCTGTTTTCAATCCACCACCCGTAGTAGGAATTGGTCCCGTTCAACTCATGGCAGAATAATAAGAGGGAAAGCAGGTTTTTGGTAAGAAAAACTGGAATTCTAGACAGCTTCAGATTTACTCAACTTCCACACTTAGTTAGCCGGGCTGATTACTTCAGGGTTTGCTGTTGGCATTCCTTTCTGCACCCACTCCTTGTAGACGTTCATGTGGAGGGCAGCAGTCCCGCTGCTCTCTGTGGCCCTGATGTCCTCAGTTGCCTGCGCTCCTTGGTCAGTAACGTGCTCACTGCATTGCGGGTAATTAAGCCAAGCAAGAGGTCTTAATAAACTGGTCCCTGGAGCATGTGGGGTTATCTTTGGTCTTGAGGGCTCTCATGCCTCTGAGAATGGGGCTGTTCTGAGGGTTGGCTGATTGTGCATACTCGCAGCATGGAGACATGTACTTTTGAATGCTGAAGGAGTTCTGGTGTAGAAACTGATCCCATAACCACCGCCCTGTGAAAGGGATCGTTACTTCACCCAAACTCGCTATAGTTCAGATGGATGAAACAAACAGCTTGAGTGCCAATTGATTTTATTTACTGTTGTGTTTACTACTGTTGCTTTGATCCCTTTTAGTTCACTTCTAACACTCTGATTTTTTTCTCTTTTCCAGTGGTCTTATTGTTCCTGAGAAAGACAGCAACGAAACGGTACCAGAAGTTGTAGCTACTTCTGGATATGCTCTTCTGCATTTCTTCAGTGATGCTGCCTATAATTTAACAGGGTTCAACATCACCTACAGGTAAGCAGTGCCGCTCCAAGGCGATGCTGTGGGCTGAGCAGAGGGGGTGTCCTCTTCTTGCAGTTTTGTCTTGAAACAAGCAATTGCCAGTGAAGCATGTAATTATGAGTAGATATGTGAATTTAGATTCTTATCTTTATTATACCCTTGCAGAGGCTAATAACGGGAATGTGCTCAGCAGTGACTTTGGTTGTCAGTCGTAAACGTGGGCAAATGTTTGTGCAAAAAGACATTGTATTACTTATATGATTAGACTTATTTAATCATATTCAGCCAGGCAGATGTGTTTTGTGCATGTTTGTGCTGATACACCCTGCGGGGATGCTCTGCACTCCCGCTCTTCTGCATAAGCACCCGTGTTTCACCTGGGTCACCGGGTGCATGCTGTGCCCTGTGGGATGCTCTTTCTTACTCAGGCCTGGGATCCAGTTGCTCCCTCTGGCTCCTTGTTAGTCTGCAATGGTTTTATTATGTTCTTTGGCTTATATTTGAAGTATTACAGAGGGGCGCTTTCTTTTCATTAGCAGGTGTTTAGTCCCCATTAGTAAGCTTTTTAAAAACAATTCCAGGGTTCTCCCAGTCACAACCAACTTCATGCAAGTTTTCCTCAAAATGATGTGCTCAGCTTCTGAGTGCTAATCTTCGTGCTTTCATCCTGATGAAGCACTTAAATATACAGCGGATTCTTTGAAAAATGTGTAGTGTTCAGCACTGCTTGAAGGCTCCAGAAGAAAACGATGAACCTTTGAAGTTGGTTGGAGCACAGAAGCTGAACCATTTCCATTGGGGCTGATAGCCTAAGCCGGGACACCATCTGCTGCCAGCAGCCGGTGCTGCACCCTTGCCACACAGCAGTCTCCTAAAGGATAATCTGCCTCTTTAAAGTGTCTCTGAGATATTTTAATAGTTCTTTAATTTTCCACTGTGTTGATAATTTCAAGCGGTTTCCAAGCACTGCTTTGGGGGTTTGTTTCGTCTGTGTGGTCTGGCCGCTAGGTTTTCTCCAAACGTTTTTTTGCAGAGCAGCTAAAAGGGTGTATTTATTTCTTCTCAGTTTAACAGCCTTTGTAGTCACTACTGGATGTAGGTACTCGTCGCTTAGGAGCTGGTGGCTCCACCTGTCATCTGACAGTGAGAATATTGGGTAGTCATTCCCATCTGTGAGCTTTACTGGTTGATAGATCATCAAAAACGGGAATTTGGAAATGAATAGGGTCTCTGAATTTGGACCTTCACCAAGGATGTGTCTGGTTTAACTAGGTAAGGGAGGCAGGTCTAAATTATGGACCTAGAACAGACCTTCACAGGTCCATCGCATCAGGTTCCAGCGCAGCAGCTCTCGTTGGTCTCGGTGTTAACAAACAGCTCTGTTAACTTCTGTTCAGCATCAGTTGTGTTCATTAATGAGAGGCACGGCTTGGGAGTCTGTTTCATTGCTGACAAACTCTTTTCCCCGCTGCTGGCAGCTTCAACATGTGTCCCAACAATTGCTCCGGCCGTGGGGAGTGCAAGCTCAGTAACAGCAGCAACGCTCTGGAGTGTGAATGTGCCCAGTACTGGAAGGGAGAAGCTTGCGAAATCCCGTACTGCACAGAGGACTGTGGGGCGCCTGAGAGAGGCCACTGCAACCTTAACGACACGAGGGCATGCTCCTGCTCTGCGGGCTGGCAAGGTGAGTCCCGGCCGACGCTGAGAAGCTCTGGATGGGAGGTTGCCTTTTCCGCGTATGGCTTTTGCGGTTCAATTGGGCGTGTTTGAGAATGTTCTGCTTGACAAGCGTTAGCAGTCTGATTAGGAACTTTGACTATCTTGCTTTTTGTATCGTACTTCATTTGTATCAAATGCTTTGAAAGGCAGCTACTACTGTGTCAGGCAGTGCCGACCTCTCGTGTGCAGGCATCAGGTAGAAACCTTAAACCAGGAATTCTCCTGTGTAATACACTGCAGGGCTGGAAGACCAATTCCCTTCTGCAGTGCAGTGCCTCCGTATGCTTTTCTGGGGCCTGGCTGTGCACTGGCAGCAAAGGGGGCATGTGTTTGCTCATTGTTAGCCTACGCCTAGTTTTCCCCTGACTTTCATTTCTGTAAGGGGAACAAAAGTCCAGACCAAAACAATCCACCAGACCTGCCCCAAAAGCCCCAAACGAAACCATAGCAGAATGAGATGCAAGCTGTTCTCCCTTTTCTTACTCTGAAACTTGCTTACATGTGAAAATGGTTGCTCTGCCTCTGAAACTTGGAGTTTTTCAAGGGTGATAAGCCAGATTCCAGTCTGCTTTCCTGAATTGGAGACACTCAGCAAGAGTGAGCGGACACTCTCTCCTACAGTCGAGGCCCCAAACCTGTGACACAGTGATTCCCTTTTTGGGCTGCCTGCAGGTTGTCCTTACAAACCTGTTCCCTAGCCAAGGCCTGCACCTCTTCAGCAGGCTCTGTGCTCTGTTGCCTGTGGTAACCCTATGCGTGGGGATGGCTGTCGCTGAGGAGAGGGGAGAGCACCCGTGCAGCTTTTTGCTCTGCTGAGACCTTGCTGCTCCTCTTCTGCCACACCATGGGGAGGGAAGCCTGGCACGTAAAAAGCTGGTTTAAGGGAAGCAGAAGTATAGGAAAAAATTAGAAATGGACAGTTTACAAGAATGTGTGGCTGGGGAGGAGAGGAGTGAGAAGAGGGAAAGGTAGCCGTAGGCCTTGGGGCTTTAGGGCATGCTGCTGAGCACCTCTCCTGCAGCTCTCACAGGTTGGGCTGGGGCTTCTGTGGGCACATGGAAGCTAGGTAAGTGCTGGAGGTTACCCTCTTAATGTGGGATGGGAAGGGGTCTGCGCACTGCCCCCTGTAACCATAGGCGGGGAACAGCTTTGAATGTGAAGTATGTGGGCACAGCTGGGAGACTGCACACCAGGTCCTTCCCAGATTGCTGGCCTGGGCAAGGAAACAAGGATCAGAGCTTCTGCCTGTTATGGGCCCATGCCCCATCTTTCTCACCTGTGGTGCAGGGTATGGACCTCTAGCTGAGACACAGGATTTTGAGAGAATCAGCTTCCTTTTAAACCATGTTTTCCCAGGTCCTGGCTGTTCAATTCCTGTTCCTGCAAACCAGTCGTTTTGGACGCGGGAGGAATACTCTCTTCCAAAACTTCCTAGAGCATCTCACAAAGCTGTGATCCATGACAATAAAATGTGGATTGTTGGAGGCTATGTCTTCAATCATTCTGACTCTCAGAAGGTTTTAGCGTGAGTATAAACCTAGATAATAATGCCTGAGTAGAGGAACTTGAGATTTGGGAATTGTTTTTAGAGAACGCCGTCCAGTGTGCTGCACAGGGCTATGCTCCATCTCCCAGGAAAAGAGCAGGAATAAAAAGTTATACTCACGTTTGAGATGTGGGAAAGTGGTGCTGAGGGGTGCTGATTTTGGAAAAAAAAACATAGGGTTCCTCATGTTTGTCAAGATTTGGATTCATCCACTTCTGGCAGTGTTTAACCGTTTGCTGTGTATTTCTAGGCTAGCTTCTAAATCACATCTGGCCTTGTAATCAAAGAGGGCAGTTTTGCTTCAGCGTTATTAGCGTTCCTCGTGTTATATCTGCATGACTCCAGAGCCTTGGGCTCCGTGATTAATATCTCCTGATTACTGTGGATGTCTGTGTGTAGTGGATGGGATGCTGGGCAGAGAGTGGCATTTGGGATTATGACATTTATGCAATTATGAGGAGATTTAACAGAGATATTAAATAATAATTGTGTACCTTGTGGAAATCCCCCATTAAAACCTTTCAGGCTTCCACTTGAGCTTGATAATATTGGGGCAGATCTAGGCAAAAGCTGGATTTTTTTCCAGGGATAGCTGCATTCCTTGTTTTCATGGCCCTGAGTGAGAGCTGCATGTTCTGCACTCGTGTCCAGAGGTGATAATTCTGGTAGGGGAGGTTAAACAAGGGCTAAAAATGCCCATGTAGTTGCAGAGGAGCTGTGGATTGCTCCCACGCTTTTACTCTCCAGAGGCATGCCTGATTTTTCACCAGACATCCTGTGGCTCACTGAGCACTCTCTCAGAGCTGATTTGATCTTACAGGGCCATAAGCCTGATAGAGCTCATGCTTTAGCTAAAAGGCCAGAGGCTATTTTCAGAGTAGAGGCTTTATCTTGTTTCAGGTTCACAAAAAACCTGCACTTGAATGACAAAGACATAATTAAAGATAGCCATTTAAACACTGGCAGGTGTTTATGCAGTAGTTGGAACTTACCTGAGCTTAGCATGAAGTTGTTTCTGCTCTTTTGGGTGGACCATGTGGTGTAAGTTGTCTTTAATAGACAAAGCATTAGCTCTTGGTGTCCCGTGGGAGGGAAAACACTGGTAAAGCCAACCAGTACGTGGATACTAAGTAAGGGAGCAAATCTTGGTATCTGGGACTGCTGTTAAATACAGTCACTTCCCACCAGTTCTGGAAAACACGAGCAATAGTTTTCTCAACTTTAATATGTACTTCTTGTGAAATTAATTCAGTTCTCATTATGCAGTTATGATCTTATTTCTGAAGAGTGGCTTCCGCTGAACAACGCTGTGAACTCTGTAGAGATGAGATACGGTCACTCCTTGGCACTACATAAGGTAGGTGCAGGTGCTGCAGACTCACCTCTCAGCTGGTTTCTCCCTCTCTTCTCCCTGCACCCCCCACTTCCCACAGACAAGTCTTCCTTTGGGAGAAGCATTTCTCCTTCAAAGTCTTGTCCATGGGTATCCCAGTCCTGTGTAGCTGTACTCCAGGGAGAAGTACCAGTACTCCTTGGACTGGTATCCTAGGAAGTCTGTAGTTCCTTTGCTTGTGTGTTCCTTCTTTGCCCTTTTCTCAGGGATTTCAGGGCTGACTGAGGTGAGCGAGTTCCTTATTTCCTTTTTACTGCCTGTGATTGCAAAAGTTCGCTGAAGTTCAGCTGCTTCCCCAGCTGCCTGTTGTGTAGAACACACTAATATTTTTGAGCTCCCTTGTCCAAGGCACCAGAGCAAAGCAGGTGGATTAGGGATGTGCAGAGCCTGCTCTGCTTCTGCAATACAGCTGTGAATCTGTTCTTCCAGCACCTGAAATGACAAGTGGATTTGGCTGTTTCTTGCCTCATTTCTCACCTGTGTGCCTCGC
>NW_010251375.1:0-4808 GCF_000690775.1 Eurypyga helias | reverse complement strand
AACCGCAAGCTCTTTGGGAAGGAAATGAGCTAATGCTTTACTGACCTTTGATTTTGGAATATTAATTAGCTCATCATAATGCAAGCCTATATGAAACATAAGCACTTGAAAAACTCCACATAGCACTGTTCACAAACAGAGGACTTGAAGAGCCTGAGAAGGATGGAAATTCCTACCTGTGGGGGCTCGATGCATATTCTGCAAATAACTGTTCAGAAGTTGGGTATGATCCAAGAGAAGGAGCATGTCCAGGGAGGGGAACAGAGCTTGGGAAGGGTCTGGAGCACAGTTTCTGTGAGGAGTGGCTGAGGGAGTTGGGGGTGTTCAGCCTGGAGAAGAGGAGGCTCAGGGAGACCTTATCGCTCCCTACAACTCCCTGGAAGGAGGGTGCGGGGAGGGGGAGGGTGTCGGTCTCTTCTTCCAAGGGACAAGTGTTGGAACAAGAGGAAATGGCCTCAAGCTGTGCCAGGGAGGTTTAGGTTGGATATTAGGGAAATTCCTTCCTGGGAAGGTCTGCCAGGCACTGGAAGGGGCTGCCCAGGGAGGTGGTGGAGTCCCCATCCCGGGAGGGATTGAAGAGCCGTGTGGATGAGGTGCTCAGGGACATGGGTTAGTGGTGGGCTTGGCCGTGCTGGGGGAATGGTTGGACTGGATGGTCTTAGCTGTCTTTTCCAGCCTGAAGGATTCCGTGGTTCTGTGATAAGTGGGTTTACCATCAGTAATGAGCAGCGGTTCTCAGGAGTTTCCTGAGAAGCACCAGCTATAGTAGAGAATTTCCCTTTCCAAGGTTATCCCCTTGTCTGTAGGTTGTAGGGAAATAGGGATCCACTGCACACTTCAGTGGATTCATGACTGAGATGCTTGGAGCAACCCACAAAGGAAACTCGATAGAGTTTTGCAACTTAGCTCTTGCAGGATGGTGAGTAAAGCCCTGTGTAACACTCCTGACTCCCTTCTTTCCAAGGGGTCCTCATGTTTTGTCAGTGCATTAGCTGGGAAGACAAAGCTTTTAGTGTACAGACACAGAGGAGTTTCCACCATCACTGCCTTTCTTCCCAGCTTTCTTTGCCATCTGCATTTGCAAGCTTTGGGGGGAATTCAGCTTGATTATTAAATCACCTGATTTCAGGTGCTTAACCTCGTGCCTTTGGAGCCTCTGAGCTCTGTTCATCATGAACACAAACCTAGTCAGTATGGGTAGTGAAGTCTGGGGAGCAGGTCAGCTCACCCCGAAGTAGGCACACCTCCCCTGATTTTCATCAGTTGAATGTTCTCCAGGCTCCACTATATTCTGTATGTATATTTAGACGCTCAGCTAGCACACAGGCACCTAAATTTGGATAGCTGTTGTTGGGAGGTCAATCATACCCCACCCACCCCTTCCTCTGGACCATGATATAGGGTGTGTTTTGGATGTTGGTGGTGTTCTGAAATACCGGGCATGGGTACACGCGCCCTGGCAGACGTGGTTGCTTTCATATAAGATGTGAGTGCGGAAAGGAGATATGTGTCTCCTTGAAAGAGGAGAAAAAGCTTAGCTTGAGAGAAGCTACGATATACTCACTTTGTTACTTACATAGTAGATGTTTCCTAAATGCCGAACCCATTGGCCTAATTTTAAATCCGAACTTTTTCCAGGATGATATCTACATGTATGGTGGAAAAATAGATGCGACAGGGAACGTGACCAGCCAGCTGTGGGTGTTCCACATTCCCACGCAGACCTGGACTCCAGCGACGCCGAAAGCCAAGGAGCAGTACGCTGTGGTGGGCCACTCGGCACACATCGTCACTCTGCAGGATGGCAGCGTGGTCATGCTCGTCATCTTCGGGCACTGCCCCCTGTACGGCTACATCAGCAATGTCCAGGAATACAACCTGGGTGAGTGGGGCCCTGCCCTCTTTGGAAATTACTTAAATGGTCTGTGTTCACACAGGAAAACAAAGATACCTTCTTCTCTTTGTACTTGTGAGAAGCTCAGTCTGTCTTCCAGCGTTTGTGTAACATGGAGAGCAGACAGACATGAGCCTCCAGCTTTATACAGCTTGTTAGGTCCCAAAGACGAAAAAGCTGCCACTGAGGGACAAAGCAGGGTAACTGTGGGACAGTTTAGATTAATTCTATCCCTCTAACAAAGCACACACTTTGAAATTGTCTTTGTGTCCTGCCAATACAAGAGTGGCTGTAAGAACTCGGACCAAGTATCCACTTAACTGATGCACCTGTCTCCAGGAGTGGTGATTAGCCAGTGCTTAGGGAAACAGGAAGGAATTTCTGGACTCCTAGATCTCGGATATGATCTGGTCCCTGTATCTCTGGGAATAGTCCATACTTCAGTTTTAGGATCCAGAGGTTTCCAGCATCACCAGCTCTGCAGAACAGTACTTCTCCCTAACTTAGCTGCCTTGAAATGGCTCTCTGGAGGCACATCCCTTGCTCCATTGAACAGGTAGGGACATAGCTAAACACAGAAATTCACAACATGAATGTGCTGATTATTATTAGAAACAGTGGCCCTATCTGCACTTTAGAACTGTTACCCTTGACCTTCAGTCCTCTTGATCCAGAGGATCTGCTGGAGCCTACCCTGACTCACTGGTGTCCACATGAGTGAGTCATCTCCCACTAGGAGAAAGCAGGAAAAAACCAGTGTGTGTGGGGCAGTGATTTATTTCCCTGCTGGTCTGTTTTTCCTACGTGTGCTCTTGCAGACTGCTAACTTCCCTTGCCTTTGGTGTGCGTGGCCTGCCCTGGAGGTAGGAAGCCTGTGCAGGGTTTCATTCTGCACGTGCTGCAGCGAACTGGTGTGTAATTTGGCATTTTTGTTTCAGTTGCCATTATCCTATGTCTAGAGCCCTTCAAAGCAATGTTATTTTGGCGAGTGAGGTACAGGACCATTAATCACATATTAGTTTCTAACTGTAGTGGTCTTCACAGTTGTACTTAGCTTGGCTTCAGGGCTGTCTGGCTTTATATACGTATACAATAAAAGTGCTCTTGGGTACCATTCCAAACCAGGCCACGGTGTTAGCATTTCCATGCCAGTGAAATCAGTATATTTATTTCTGTAATTTTTATCTCCCATTTACTTAGCTTGTCCGCAGAATGTGATAAATGGCTATAGAGGGGAGATTTCTGGTCTAATTAAAAATATTTGACAATACTCCTCAACAACAAAGGAGATAGGAAGTGATAGAGCCGTTGTCTTGGTCTGAGTGGAGGGAAATCTGATTTGTCTCACTGGGAGATTTGTTGGGAAGTTATGACTGGAGAGACATTAACCGTGTGTTGTTGCTCACATTTGTAATTTCTCAGCCACAAATACCTGGAACATTTTACAGACGAGCGGAGCTTTGGTGCAAGGAGGTTACGGCCACAGTAGTGTTTATGATCCCAGTACGAAATCCATTTATATCCATGGAGGGTACAAAGCGTTCAGCGCCAACAAGTACAGGCTGGCAGACGACCTGTACAAGTATGAGGTTGACTCCCGTATGTGGTGAGTAGCTGTTCTTTCCCTGTACCACCCTGTCGTTTGTGCTTGTAGCAGGGTAGAGGCTGGGGCATTCGATGGGGGTATGCGAGTGCATTACCTGCCTCCAGGCGAGGCAGTGTGCTCTTGCACCCATTATTTCTATATCCCGTTATGAATAGGGAATCATAATCACATATAATGAGGCTGTGAACGAGCCAAGGAATCCATTTTAATCTATTGTTGTATCAAAGCTAAAAAGAAAAATACCGGATGGGCTTTCCTTGCCAGCAGTGCAGACTGCGCACACGGGCGCGGTTACTGCAGTCGAGTGAGGGATAACTCATCACGCAGTTAAGACTGCAAAAGAATTTCTATTATAACCGCATCTTCCTCTGGCTCTGTAACTGCTTGAAGTGTTTGTTTGCTTGAAGGTGAAATCTTCTGTGGTTTGTTTCTGCCCAAAGGTAAGGTTTATTTAAAAGCTTTAGCAAAACTTCACAACTTTGGGCTAGAGGGGTGAAAGACATTTGTCTCAATTTTGTATTTTCCTCAAATTGTTTTGAAAGGCTCCTGACAAAAAGGAGACAGCCTTCGGAGTTAACACATGCCAGTCAGTTTGAGTCACCCTAGTGTCTGGTTTGGGGAGTTTAAAATAGCCTGTATGTCTGCCACAACTGTTTGGGAGTCTGTACTGAGGAGTAAGGTAACCAGTGATTAATCTCCAAACACCTCCCTTCCTGCCCCCTTGTACATGTGGCAGTAACCTCGCTTCCTCTGTGGGTTCACCTCACCCCCCCCTTCAGCTGCGGAGCAGGCGAATCTGGCCGAGGGGGCAGGAAACAGCACCAGTTGAAGTGGTGTGCAGCACCACCTTCCTTTCCTTGCCTTTATTGCGTTGGTCTCGAGAGGACTGTCAGGTCAGGCGTGTGGGAGGATCTGCTTACCTACTCTTTTGGTAGCATTGACTGGGTTTTTTTTTTTTTGGTATTTTGCTGATTTAGACCCTCTCTTCCTCTTGTGATTTCACAGAAGGGCACAAAAAGCACCCCCTGATTTTGGCCAGTGTGTTTCTCCCCACATTCCCTCTGGTATGTGGACTGGCAGCTCCGCAGTCGGATGCTGTAGGGACCATGTAAGGCCGGGAAAGCCCCTGCGTGGTGAGGTTTCTGGCGAGTATGACTAGTGCATCCCAGCACTTAGTCACAGGGGAGGTGTTTTGCAGATGTTAAGCTGCGGGGCTCTGTTACCAGCAGCTGCATGCACTTCCATAACTTTGGTGTGTTAGTTTTCAGCAAGAGACAATTCCCAGGATGGTGGGGTGACCCTGGCTGG
>NW_010251374.1:8623-10997 GCF_000690775.1 Eurypyga helias | reverse complement strand
CCAGCCCAAACCATTCCATGATTCCCCTGGCATGGATGTCCAGCCCTCTCCGCGGTCGGGAGGTTTCCCTTGCGTCTGCTCAGCCATCCAAGAGCCTGAAGGTTTGGCCACGACACAAAACGCCCTGCAAAGACCCACAGTAGCTGCCCCTTCCCTGTTCAAATCCAGATTACTGCACAACGAGCGGAGAGGAGCTCCTAATAGATACGAGGGGAGGCAAAGCTCCCCCACCCTACCAGTATGAACCCCTCCCACATTTTCCAGGGCTGGAAAAGGTTCCCCAAAACACCCAACCCCGGTTAGGCTGTTTCTACACAGGCTGGAGGTGAATCCCCGCGCCTCAGCTGCCCGGCCTGACTCACAGCCCCACGCCATCCATGCAGACAGCTGCCCAAGGACTGCTCTTATTTTTCACGCCCACAGCAGCAACTGGCTACCAGTCATCACCGTCTGATGTAGCCCTCCCAGGCAGCGCTGCTCCCGCCCGCATCGCAGGAGCCCAGCCCCCCCGGAAGAGCAGCGGGGCGCAGGGCACCCCACCCCCCGTGCACCCCCAGACCTGCTCGGGCGTGCTCCCTCCGTGCGGATTTACCGGTGGCAGCGGAGCGGGGCCGCACAAGGAGGACGAGCCAGCCGAGCGCAGGGTAATTCCCGCTTCCAGGAGCTGTCATCAACGGCCACGCATACCCAACACTCCCGGCAAAGGGCTACGGATAGGATTATCACGTTAAGAGTAACGAGAACAAGAAGTACAGGCAAGAAAATGACAATATCCTGCAGGGAAGTTTCCTTAATATTAAAATAATCCCACTTCTCCGCAGCCTCCTCCTGAAAACTCTGAATCTGAACGCGTCTCCGTGCCGAACGCTTTTTCTTCTGGGCATACGGGCTGGTTCACGCGAGACGGCTCGTCTCTGGGCTTTTATTTAAATCCACATAAAGAACGAGGAGTTCTTCAAAGGCCCGAAATAAACCAACGTTCTCCTTTTCTCACCCAGTTATTTTTGTTTGCAAACACCTTCCGCCGGCGCTAAGGTCCCTTCGGCTTTAAGGGCAGTCTCATAATCGACGCCATGGTTACAAGGCGAGGAAGCAAGACCAAAGCCAACACTACAAAGAGATGGAAATAAGGGACTGTGATGAACCTTCTTAATTCCCCCGAGGTTAATATCTTTTCCTGGAGGAGGACTAGCTGATTTCGACACGTTCCAGCGCTCTCAGCCTCTTGGTGGGTCTCGGGAAAAAGAGGAAAGCATCTCCTTCCTCCTCCCTCCCCTCCAAAACAAAGAGAAACTCACGTAATTAGGGCAGAAATTCTGCTGTAACCTGGAACTTGCGCCAAGCTTTCGCCACCCCGTCAAGCAAAAGGAGATTCGAGGCAAGCAACCAGGGGGAACACCCGCTCTGCGGCCGGCAGCGGAGTGCTGAGCCAAGGCAACGCTGCGGAGCGCGGGTGTATCTGGGACTTCGCAGGCTTCGCCCCCCCCGGCGAGCTCTCCGCATCCCCATCCAGCCAGAAGCTTTCCGGAACGGCTGCTCAGGTGGCATGCCGAACGGGAAAGGGACCGCAGCCACCGGTCACATCCCATTGAAGACTGAAGGGAGTGAAAACGAGTTCACTCTCCGTTTCTGTGCACACACTCTGATTTTGGGATTTCCAGCTTGCTGCTGGAACTCAACGGAAAGGCACTGGCAGCCGGCAGCACCAGTGGAATCCTCCTGCTCATGGAGCTCCTCGTCCGACATCCCCGGGGAAGGGATGCTGGGATGAGTCAAGGAAAGGAGGCTTGGCAGGCGTGCGGGCCCACGGCTCAGGTCTCCACTCCCTGCCAAGCTGACTCACCCAAGGTTAGCCGGCGAGGAGGAGGAAGGTGAGCCGTCTGAGTCAGCCCAGGCCGAGCGAGGGGGAAGGGATAAAACCCGGGTGGTGACGGGGCCGTGCGCCAGGTTGCCTCGTCCCAAGAGGGGATGAGAGCCGGCTGCGGCTCCCCCAGCTCCTGAACCAGTTCCGTGCCCCCGTGGGGACGCGTGGCCGGCTCTCCTTCCCGGCTACCTGCCGGCTCGGATAACCCCAGCCCCGGTGAAGAGCAGGGAACAAGCTCGGGGTGACGCGGATGAACTTCAGCAAGCCGGAGCTGCGGGAGAGCTCGGGAGACAAGCACAGCTCTGGGTCCAGCGTAACCTCTGCTCGGACTGAAGCTGTCCCGGGGGAAGGAGGACCATCTCTGCCATAAGAGGCTTCATCGCCGCATCGGATTTGAGCAATAAACATTCTGCAGAGAGATATAATTCTAACAGGTTTAACTCCTATCACTGGGCATTAGTTTAATTGGGCTGCGCTACCGTGGCCTCTGCCGCTCCGCTGACAGCAGGT
>NW_010251374.1:5873-8602 GCF_000690775.1 Eurypyga helias | reverse complement strand
GGCCCCCGGCCTCTCGGCGAGCCCGGTGACAGCTGCTCTTTTCAGGGGAGAGGAGGGGAGAGATTATGCTGTCTGGAATTGGATTTGCCCAGGTTAAGGTGGAAACAAAGCAGAGGCATGTCTGGGGGGCGGGAGATCACTTGGGTTCACCAGCCGCTATGTTCTACGGGGGTTTCCTTCTACCCGAAGAGCTCAACTGCGGCTGACACCATGCCCTTCTTCCAAGGATCAGAAGCGAGGGGGCACGGGGAGTCATGACTAATTCCCCCCGCAGCCTAGGCAAATTGCTTTTCAGTACTACTGCCGGCCTGGGTTTGATGCCAGCCCCAGCATCGTTTCATCCAGGAAAGCAGAAAGGCTCGCCGAGCCTCCCTCGCAGGGCGATTCCCCCCTCTCCCGCGCTCCAGTTACACGCCTCGTGCAGAGCCAAAAAAGTTAGATCCTAACAAATGCTTTCTACACCCCCCCTCCTTCCCCTCTTTTGTGGTCCAATCTCTGTGAGTGGGAGATCCTCTACCCACAACCACTTCCCTTCTGATCGGTTTGGGATGCAGCCCTGCAGATGCCACACCTTCCCACTTCCTGCAGCGGGCTCCAGAGCCCAACATCTGGAATTATCACAGGGCGGCTGCTACCGCCGTTCCCCAAAGCCCGCACAGATGGAGCGTCTCAGCCTGCAACTGGGAGGTAAAGCCGGGGGCCTCGAGCTCGCCGAGGCTACAAAGCGGCCCCATCCCTTCCACGCTGCCGAACGCTCCCGGCGGAGAGCCGTGGTTTCCTGCTGTTTGGTCTTCCCTGATGAGCCGCACTTCGCACTTACTGCGAGGTTGCAAAGCTCTGGGGCTTCCCGTGTTCTGCTTCCTGTGGATCTGCTGCTTGGAGAGGGTCATTCCCAACACAGGGCGTGTGGAAACCGCCTAAAAATCAGGATCTGACTCCGCCACGGAGTTGTGGACACAAAAACTTGTTGGGGGAGCTGAGGAAGAAGGGGAAGGAAGGAAGGAAAGGGAAAAGGCCTGGAAACGCTCCCGCTGCTGAATGAACCTCTGCCTGACGGATATTCTGAGCTGTTCTATTTAATACACACACACATATATATATAAGCAACGCCTGCCAACCGCCTCGGAACGGCGCACGGCTCAGGGGAAGGCAGGCTCGCTGATGGCAGCCGCAGCGGAGCACGGCACAGGGGAGCCAGGGTCTCCCAGACAAACCTCTCCCGAGAGCACACGCAGCAGGAGCGGAGGGAAACCGGCCAACGCTGGCGAGAGGAGAAATACGGTCAGCTTGGATGTGAGAAGGGGCGGGATGGAGACGTCCAAGACGACGGAGCTGCAGGGCAGTTGGTTGTTGCGACGGCACGGAAGGTTTTGGGGACACTGGGGAAGAGGACAAAGGGGAAATCTCACGAAGCAAGGCAGCGTGGGGGTCCTGAAGTGACCAGGAACGGTCGCAAAGGCCTGAGGCTGGTGGGCTGCCTCTCCCAGGGGACGGCAGCACCTTCCCTCAGCGGGTTGCCAGCCCCTGGAAAAGGGGCAACTTGAGAGACGCAGGAAACCACGGAGGGACTTGATCCGGCCTCGTCTTCATCGCCTGCCTGGCTTAAAGTCTGTACTGACAGCTTGGAGCCGTTACAGCAAATTGCTGCTCTCCGGCAGCAGGCGAGCACCGAATCCTTTAAAATAAAACACAACAACCCAGCCGTGAAGGGAGGGGCAGGATTAACCTTCTGCCTCCAGGGAAAATGTCATGTCCCAAGGAGAAACTGCCCCGTAAACACGCGTGCCCACGCATCCTGAGGAATTAGCCGCAGTCCCAGGGAGGAAGGATCAGAGGTGTTAGTCTGTTGAGGGGATTAGGTCAGCAACGCCGTTAGAAAGACGAGGCCTCCCCCGCGCTCGGGGCGCTGCTTTCGGAGCAGGTACGCAGGTTGGGGTTCAGGGACAGCTATTGCGGTGTCCCACAGCTTGGGTAGGGGGTGTTGGGTTTTTTTTTTTTTTGCACGGGACAATGGCAAAACCCATCTGCTTAAGGAGGGAAAATACCACAGCCAGCTGCAAGCAGCAGCACTGGGGGATAGGAGCCTCAAATACACGAGAATACAAAATGCTTTTTTAATTTGCTTTTAAAGCAAATGCTGTGCAGCACAAATTAATTCACGCCCGAGCACTAAGCATCTCAGCTTATAAGCCTTTCTTTGGAAACAGTTATATTCAGCGATCTGAACCACTCCTCCTCCTCCATCTGCTCAGAAAGGATGAACAAACAAGCCATTGCTGAAAGAAGGAAGGAAGGAAGGAAGCCCGTTCAGCCATCTCCGAGGAAAACTGTGCCAGACCAAAAGAGCTCTTCCCCTCACCACCCCCCACCCAAAAAAAAGAAAGAGAAATGGAGCCCAAACCAAAATATTCTCCACGGTTGGGGCTCCCCCTCACTCCTCGCACGAGGAGCCGGGCTCTGGTCACACACGGCAACAGGTTCTGCTCGCTGCCGGCTCGCTGCCGGCTCGCTCCTGGCTCCCTCCCACGCGCGCGCGCACGCTGGCAAAATGGGACGAGTCAAAGTGCCGGCTTGACTCATCAGCCACATGATCCAAGGCTGGATCTAAAAAAGGGGGAACTGGTTTACTCACTGTCTTGGGTACAATCTGTTTCTTGGGCTGCCCGATCTTGAACGGTATCCTGGAAAAGAGAGGAGAGGGAATGTGTAAGTGAGCCCGTGTCGGCCGC
>NW_010251374.1:5483-5686 GCF_000690775.1 Eurypyga helias | reverse complement strand
CTGAGGAGCGTGCTGAGCTTCGACACAAATCCGGAGGGGAGGGAGAGAAATAAATACATTTAAAAAAAACCAACAAACCCTGTAAATATTTAGAAAGAGGATATTAAAAAAAGTAACAAGACGAGTTTCTGGAGCTCTGAGCCGCTTCCAAGGATTCCTGATCCAGCAGCTGCCGGAGCAGCTCACCTGCCAGCACAGCCTCA
>NW_010251374.1:4181-4735 GCF_000690775.1 Eurypyga helias | reverse complement strand
ACCATTCCATGATTCTACGATTCCCTTCACCTATCAGTATAATGAAAATCCAGGAATCCCATTGCTGTTTCCAACGTATTTAAGTTGAAGAGGTGCTGCTCAGTTAAAGCATCTTACCCAGAACCTCCCAAGGCTTTCCGCACACTGATTTAAGTTAACCTGGTGCCGTAACCAAACTCAAGTACTTGTTCCCAGAGGTGCCTCCCCCAGAGCGGGCCTACAGCTCCACAGCACGAGGATCCTAGGCCAAACCTGCACCAGGCATCGCTCAGGAAGGTGCCCGAGTCCCCTCCCGGACCCATCCAAACCCTCACGCTAACCTCGTACCGTGCTTCAGGGCTCTGGCTTGGCCGCTGGTCACCTCCCCGCTGACCGTCCCCATTGCTGGGCAGCAAACGCCGGGCCGCTTCGCCCGTTCCTCATCGGCCCGACTTGCTCCCTGCACCGGCTCTGCCATGGCACGGCTCGGTCGGACACCCCGAGCCCCCCAAAAACGGTTTTGTTCGCACAACACGCTGCAAACCCCAGGTGGGAGCGCGGCCACGTGACGGGAG
>NW_010251374.1:0-4074 GCF_000690775.1 Eurypyga helias | reverse complement strand
GGTAACAACAAGGGGCTGCGGCCCGTGCGGACCCCCGGGGCGGCTCTCGGGGAGCACGAGCTGACCTGAATCATCGGCTTTAAATTTCCCTTTTTCTGGAGAGCTTCCTGTTTATGGTTCTCCGGTGGGACCGGTATAATTTTAGGTTGTTAACCCTTTCCAGGGCCTGCGGCAAGCCTGGCAGCCATGAATCACTCTGCTTTTCTAAACAAACACTCGCCTGGTGTATAATTATCCTGTCAATAACCGGGTGTGTGGTGCCTTACAGGAAGAAAGCAAAAAAAAAAAAATGGATTTTTTTTCTTTGTGTTTTCCTACATGGGTCAAATATAAACTAAACCGAGGCCCCTCCCTTGCTCTGGCGGGCGCAGGCTGTCCCATCCGCAGCCAAGGTGCCGTCACCCGATGGTTTTGGAAGTGACGGCATCAACCTGTTGTCTCGGTGAAGGAGGGGAAAAAGATGGGGAGCAAGCACAGGGCTCAGGCTGGGGCTGGCTCCTAGGAGGAAAGCACATTCCAAGGGCCATTAAAGCGTTGTCCTCTCCTTTCTCCGGCTAACCCTGCCCAAGGGGTGATTTAGAGAAGCGATCGGGGCGCTGCACGCTGGCAAGACGGGTTAAATCAAGGCCAAAAGAAGAGGGATGCAGGGAACGGGCAGGGCAACGCCGGGAATCGGGATGGGTCGGGTGCGCGGAGCCGATAGCACAAGCAGCAGCCGAGGGGACGGCAACGGGGAGGGGGCGTCCCGGCCTGTCCCCCAGCTCCGCTGCACCGCAAAGGGGGAAGGAAAAGACTTCCTTCGACTTTTTTCCAGAACAAAAGGAAGTCACTGGAGCGCCTTACAACACTCGGAAGCAGTAAATATCTCTATTAGCTTCGTGATGCCAATTGGCTAATTACGTCTGTCTCGGTAAAACCTCTAAAAAATAACCCCGTGCGAGTAACGTCTCTTCACCGATTATTTCTGTGCTGCTATTTCACAATTTGAGATAATCTTCCCGGTTTCTGCATCTTTGCCTTTTAATACAGTTCGGGGAAGACGCCTAAGCAAGAACAGAAGCAATATGGAAATTATGGGGGTTTTTAAAACAAAGGGGTACACCCCGCGCCTCGAAACGCAACGGCAAGCCGCTGCCGGCACCCGGATTTTGACCCCTCCAGGAATCCCAGCCTGGAAAACAGCGGGACAACACGGGTTTATTCTGTTTAGATACCGGGTAACGGGGAGAGGTGGGTCGCGGTGGCGCTTCCCGCCGTGGATTACCAGCGCGGCGCTCGCCGTTACCCAAAAAGCTGAGCACGGGTCTACGTTCACCGAAGGAAAACCGAAATCGGTGCTTTTTTCCTCTTCTGATCTCTCATTTCTGCTGAGCGCGAGAAAGCCGGGGTTGCGTTTGGGGTGTGAAATCCCTTGAAATCCTGTTCCTGAAGAGCGCGAGCTCGCTGAGTCACAGCCAGAGCGTTCCCACCCCGGTCCCCCTCTGTGCCGCGGGGCTGTGGGGGAGCAGCCCGGCCCCCCATCCCGGCCCCCCTCGGGGAGGTCAGCGGGAGTTTGGGAAAGCGGTGGGGTTCAGCTGGGAGGAAGGAGGGCGAAGTACTGCAGGAAGGGGGTGGGATGAGCTTAAAGTAGGGAAAAAAAGTGTGGGTGGAGAGAATCCTGCGAGCTGTGCTCGGGGATGCTCAGGAACCCCGAGGGGGGGAAGGTGGGAGAAGCTGTGGTTAATTTGCTCTGAAGTTTTCCCAGCAATGTCAGATATTTACTCGGCTTTTCCAAGCGCAAACCCAGGGCCACACACCAAAGCAGCTAATTCTCCTCCGGATGCACGGGAAGAGTGGCAAACCAACCTCGCGGGCCCCCCGGGGGGGTGGGAACACGGCTCAGTGAGGTCTGCGGGGAGCTGGAGTTTATACCATGGAGCTCCCGCTCCCCGCCAGTCCCCTGAAACGAAGGCAGGCAGGAATTGCCAGCGGGAATCAGGCGAAATCATCGCTAATTTAGGGAGCGGATGGATCTTTTTAACGCGTTGGCCCGAGCAAGACATCAAACCTTGGCTCCATCCGCGTCCCGGGACCGGCGGCGCGGAGGCATGGGGGGCGGCCGGCGTTCGGAGTGCGCACAGGGGATAAAGAACCGCCGGATGCGGCCCGTTCCCCGCAGCACCTTTGATCTGAACATCACTCCGCAACCCCTCATCAGGTCCCGGAGGACCCCTCGCAGATAAGGGAGCGATAAGCACGGAGCGTTTTCACCCACAGGCGACAAGACGCTGCCCTGGGGATGCCGAGCTGCCCGCTGCCGGACGAGGGGCTGGGGACGGAAGGATGGACAGGGACGGGCGGAAGGAAGGGGCAGGGAGAACTGCGGCCGGGGCAACGTGCTCGCTCACGCCCTGGTTTGGGGGTTAATTACCCAGACATTTGGGAGCGACGCCGTCTCCGGCTACCGTGGGCCATTTCCCAGCAGCAGCGGGCACGGCAGCGTGGGGTGACCCCAGGCTGCTCTTCCCAAGGGTTTTGGCACATGGCATGCCAAGGGCTTCAACCAAACCATCCGTTCATAACCGATCCCTCGTGAAGCCAAAACCAGGCCCTAAGCCAGCCCAGAAATCCCCCTGCGAGAGTCAGGGGCCTCGCTCCACGGTGAGCCCTCCCCTGCTCCTGCTTTGGGAAGGGACTCTGCTCCAGAGCTGCCTGTTCACCGGACTAGCTGCTACCCGGGAGAGGTGACAGCGCTCCCGCTAACACCAACAGGAAGGTCGGGAGCATCCCACATAGTAATTTTCACTTTCTCATTACCATTATGGAGTGAGCATCTCCATGCGGGGGGACGCTTCCCCTCCCCACGCCTTCCGCGCTCAGGTGAGCGTCGCTACAAGCCATCGGCGTTTGGCACGGAGCTTTCCACGATGGGATACGGGAAAGGCAAACTCTGGAAGTTGCAGGGCAGCTGAGACCACCATCAAGGCTAATTACCTCGTTAGCGCTCCTGCGCCCCAGCGAGCGCTGCGGGCAGCCGGCGCAGGATGCGATGGGAGGCGATGGGGCGAAGGCTGGCAGGGCAGGCGTGCTGTGCACGTGCAAACCCACCCCGGTACCCGGATGGCCTTCCTAAAAATCACCAAAACCGGCAAATCCGCGGCCGTGCAGCCTGCCCGGGAGCCAGGGGAGGGGCGGATCCCAGCCCTGCCCAGGTGAGAAAGGCAGGGAAGGTAGAGGCGGGTTAGACATTCATCTCCAGCATCGCTCCGGATGCCTCGCTGTACAGCGTGTCCATGGAAACCGCATGCACCGTCCCACCCCGCCTCGCAGGAACTCATAGCAACCGCTCCAAACACAGCGCGAAGGCAAAAAAAAAAGGAAAAAATTATTCAAACGGATCACAAACAGCTTATGTCGAGGGAGACTCTGCGCCAAAATCCCGGGTTGGGTTCTTCTCGGGGGCGGAGGCGAGAAGGGAGGTCACGGGGTTTTTGGCGAGAGGCAGGGGACACGGCCCCTCGGAGACACAGGCGTGCGCTCCCACCCGCATCCCAGCCCGAAGAACCTGTAGGCATCAAGCCACAGAGAGGTGTCAAGGAGAGCCCTGGCAGCAGGGGAGAAGGACGGGAAAAAAAAAAGGCGTAAACATCAATTTTTGGTTGGTTTAGGTCAGCCCGGGGAAACACAGCACCTTCCCCAACTTGGCGTGCCCGCCGGCGGCGAGCTCTCCGGAGCAGGGGCTGCTCGGATCTCTGCACCTCGCAGGGAGCAGAGCGCGGTGTCAGCGGTAAGCAAATCAAAAATAATGTCAGAATCTACTCTCCCACCCATTCCAAGATGAGCATGAAAAAAATACTGATATTTTACTCACCCATCAAAAGAAAATTACTCACGCCAGGCGCGTGGGCGAGCAGAATTTTGCAAGGCTGTTTTAGGCCCTGACTATGCTACAAAAATATCCATTTTAAGCATGGTTGTGAAACAACGGTTGTGGCTCAACTATAACTCTGGGGTTTTTTTACCTACCTGTACACAAAGAAGGCGGAAAAAATAATCATTAAGAACCACCCGCCCGCCAATCGCACTCCGAGGGCC
>NW_010251373.1:885-1799 GCF_000690775.1 Eurypyga helias | reverse complement strand
AAAAAAAAAAACCAAAAACAATAACTCGCCACGCAGTTTTTTTTCTGGAAACGTTACTAGGAAGAATGTGCCAGGGTCAAGTCTGTACTGATTTTCATGGTGAATAGATTACATGCTTGCATTCATGTTCACTTCCGAAGCGCTTAGTGTCTTCCTTCCTTTACTTACATATTAACCTCAAATACCCCGCGCGGCTTCAGCCAAGCTTCGCCGGAGGTAGTTAACAACGTCGGGTTCCCAGGACGCAGGTTCCCCCTCCAAACCGTCCCTTTTCTCATTCGCAACGCCAGAAAACCCCTTTAAATCGCAGACCACGGAGCTCAAGAGTGTTTGCTGATGTCTCCGCCTCAACGCTGCCGCTAAATACTTGGAAAACCAGTGGATGTTGGGCTACCCCGGCTTGACAAATATTCCGAGTTTAATTGCCAGAAGCCTAGTTAAAATTATTTGACATACTGTTAACCCCTAGGAACAAACTTGCTGTACCGAGATACCTTCCTCTTTGCTTCGTGCCGACGCTGAAGGCTGAGACCCAGGGAGACCTATTTTAAAAACGTGGTTAAACTTTTACTATTGTTGCATGAAAGGGATGATATAGAAAGCGGATTGTACAGGGCAGAGACTAAAAAGTACTTCTCTGCCAATAAAAATGCACACCCCACCGAATGAGCAGAGCCAAAGAAAACAGAGAAATACGCCAAAGAATACAGCACCTTTCGAGGCACGGACATCCCTAGGCTCTCGGAAAAAAATATTTTTTTGCTATTCTGATGCTCGATTTCAGAAAAGAAATATTTGGGTTCCGGCTGGATTTCATCAAAATAGAAAAACAGAACGGCAAAAGGCTATTGTGAAGTCGGCGTTTTTCGGAAATTAGACGTAGTTCAAGATCCTTGCCCCCGTGGACTTTGGAG
>NW_010251373.1:0-635 GCF_000690775.1 Eurypyga helias | reverse complement strand
CTACATTATAGTTAACTGTTGCGTTTGAATTCAAGCTGTAAATTCAATATTATCAAGTAATTACTTTGTAGTGGAGTAAACTAATTTATTAGCATTAATGTTTATATGCCTTTTTCTTATTTTACAAGGGTTACCGTTCACAAATCAAATGCTCTGGACGTATCCCTGTAATGAACCCTTTATTTTGGTTTGCTGCAAGAACTTCTTACGCTTACTGCATGTCTGCGAGCTGAACTTGAAATTAATAAATTAACCTTCCAGCTTGACATATTTGCTAGAAAGTGGATGGAAAGAGATTGCATGTCGTCAAAACCGCTAGCAGAAGACTGCCATGCCGTTTAGGGATTGTAAAAATGGTTTGGGGGTTTTCCCTCTCACTCTCTGCTTTTTTTTTTTTTTTTTTTAACTTGGGGTGGGGGGTGCAAGAGCTCTGGTTGGCTTTTTCCTTAACGCTGTATTTTTACTCTCATTGACTTCCCCCCTAGCTTTTGAGGGGAAGGGGAGGAGGAGGTGGGGTTGGGGGGTCGGAAGCCCTCTTTTGGTATCCGAGCAGTGATTATTTTCCCTCTCTTCGCCCCCCCGCTTCAATTCCGTCGAGGAAAAAACTCTCCCCAGACCCTGCATGCACGCAGACA
>NW_010251372.1:0-5120 GCF_000690775.1 Eurypyga helias | reverse complement strand
GCCATGCCCCCCCCACCCCAAGGCCGCCCGGTCCCACGCCAGCCACGAGCCAGGTTAAAGGACTTTTCCAAGGATACCCCAGCCACGCAGTTCCCTGCGTTACAGGTTGGGTTTTCAGGACAAAAAGGCTGGGCTGATGCAAAAAGTCTATTATTTAAATTACTGTAGCCCCCCTACCCAAAACAACCCCCCAAAATCTCCTTTTCTGGTTGTTTTTCCATTCTTTTCCTCCTAAGCTGCACCCGGCCACCGCCAACCCCAAACCCCCAGCCAGCTTCTGGGGCTGCCACGATGCTGCAATTAACATCAAAACCTTAATTTTAATTTCCCCCCACCCCCGACGCTGGCTCTTCTGGGAAGATTTGGGTCCTGGAGCATGGCTGGGGCCGGACAAACTGCATCTGATTTGATTCCAGTCAAGTTCTGCTCCCAACGCTCCTTCACAGAGCCCAGACATGGATGCTGCCCCCCTGACGTGCCGGCTTCCCCCATCATTAGTTTTCCCTGGAAGGCTGACCATGATCCAGGGCCGGGCGGGGGCAAGGTACACATTAATTAGAGCAGGGCTTTAATTGCCCGCCCTTCAGCAAGGTGGGCTTGTGCAAAAGCGTAATAATTATCAATCTTGGTGGCATTTTTTCATCCTCTCCCATATCAATTGCCCCTCCAGCCCGCTTTCTCTGCTCCGGCACCAGGATCCCAGTCCCAAAAATCCGCTTTTATTGCCCAACTTTTGCTTTTTAAAGCCGTAAGTGGTTGTGGCACTTCACCCTGCAGCACTTCCTGTTCATCTCCTGAAAGCCCTTGATACGGGCATTAAATGTAATAAAGCACCTGAGTTTTCCTAGGGGAAAAAAAAAGCACGGAACAGCCGCTGATTGACCAGGGTAAGTACAAGTGTCACCAAGGGATAAATCCGGGGCAGGTAAATGGGATGTGGGGGGTTTATTTTCGCTCTGCCAGCCCCGGCGACACCCAAAATCCCCCCAAGCATCGCTGCAAGAGGCAGGGGTAGGGATGCGGCCGTCCTCATCCAAAGGGTTCCGCGGCTCCTGGGTCGGAAAGGAAAGGAAAACCCGTGTCTCCTCGGCCATGGTCACCGCGACCTTTGCTAAAGCTCCAAGGGGTGGCTTAGCCCTGATGCCATCGCACGCTGTGAATTAGCGGGACGCTCGTCAGCCTGCCTTCCTGACGGAAGTTGACAAAATTAACTCCGTTACCACGCGGAACGGGGGTTACGAATGCAGAGGCGGCGGGGGAGAGGAGGGAAGAACGTGGAAAGAAGAGACCAGAAGTGTCCGAGGGCACGGCCGCAGGCTGGCAGAGGGATGCTCTGGCATCATGTAGGGACTGTATTCCGGAGCCGAGGATTTCTCCAGCTGGGCTCCACCACCAACACGCTCCCGTCCCTGGGTTGCGTGGCTGCCAGGCAGACCACAGCCGCCTGCCCACCGCTCTCCCTCCTAACAGCACTGCTGAAGCCGAGGATCCTGGGAATGTCGTGCCGGGACTTAATCCTGCTTGGCAGTGCCAGGCACCAGCAGCCTTCCCGAGACCGGCGTGCGTTGCTGTTGGATCACGGTGTAAAGCTGACCCTGTTCCCCAAACCTCGCCGGTCCCTCCTGGATCAACCTGGCTAAGGGATGCTGTGAACTGCATCCCTGATTCTGACTCCTGCCTCAGTTTCCCTCACTGCGAGAGGCAGTGACCCCCCCAGTACAATGAAGCAAGGGAGCGCGTCCTGCTGCCAAGGGAGCGTGTCCTGCTGCCAAGGGAGCGCATCCTGCTGCCAACCAAAGCGATGGCTCAAGGTCACTCCAGGCAGGGACACGGCGCTTACATTAGGCAAACGGGTGCCAGCTCCAGGGCTGTGCTTCCCAATCCTCTTCCCTCGTTTAACGCCACCCAGCAGAGCCGCTCGCAGCGTGGCTGTCGGCTCCAACGGCATGGATATTAAATCCTTGGCTTTCGTTAGCGGGGACAATATGGTCCCCTGGAGACCCCAGCCGGACCCCCGAGCCCCCAGCCAGACCTGGCAGGCCAGAGGGCGAGCCCCTGCTCGGGGGGGATGCTGCCCCCCTCCCTGGCTCTGGGTTTAATTATAGTGTTTCCCACCCGTCGGGTGATCAGACGCCGCTCAGCCGCGCTCAGAAACTCGTGTGGGTCAAACCCTATGGGGGTGAGGGAGGTCGTTTCACAGATTCCCGAGATGACGTCTTCCCCTGCTCCCAGCAGGCTCTTCCTGGGAAACAGGCTCGCCAACAAACCCCCCCGCTGGGATTTCCCAGCTGGCCGAGGGTTTCACGGTGGTTTATGTGGTGGGTAGCTTGGGCACACTGGTGTCCTGCCAGCAGCATCTGCCCTGGATACCGGTGCTGCTGGAATCTGGGAGGGACATCCCCCGAGCCAGCTCTGATCCAGACATTGTGTGGTTGGAATCTTCCGGGGGTACCTGGAGGTCAGCCCATCTATCCGGCACCTGTAGGTGACCGTGGGCCTGGCCCCTGGGCGCCTGGAGCTTTTCCCAGGGAGAGAGGTGGAGAAAGCGATGCGGTGACAGTTGGGCTGCGGGTAGAAATGAGCCTCGTCCTGAGTTTCACCTTTGTTTTTTATCTTTTCCCTCTTCCGTGGAGATCTGAGCTGAGCTCGAGTGGAAAATGCATCCGGTGATGATCTGCGGGCCGCAAAGAAACCGGGAACAGCCCTCAGAGCAGAGGGGTGGTGGTGGGAGAGAACAGTGAACAAGGAAAGACCATCAACCTGTCTCCTGGATGGGTTATTTTGATGATTCCGACCCAAATATGAACTGAAGGCAATGCCTGGGTCTGCCCGACCGCACTGGACCCCCTTGGCTTGGGTGCTGGTCACCTTGAGATCCGCTCTACTAGACTCGCTCCTGGCAGTGTGGACGGCTCCTTTAGGATCAGCCCCGTTTCAGAGATGGGAAAACGGTGGCACAGAGTCCAATCCGCCAGGAATAAACCCCAATATTACAGAGAGGGTGGGGAGAAGGTTGCCCAGAGAAGCTGTGGATGCCCCATCCCTGGGAGTGTCCAAGGCCAGGCTGGATGAGGCTTGGAGCAACCTGGTCTAGTGGAAGGTGTCCCTGCCCATGGCAGGGGGGGTGGAACTGGATGGTCTTTAAGGTCCCTTCCAACCCAAACTGTTCTATGATTCTGTGATTCTACACAGTAGCAGAGGCGGTTACTCCATGTCGGAGCCGACAACGCTCTTCAAACTTCTGATGGCAGCGCCGGCTTGGCATGCCGACACACGGCACCCAGGCAGGGGGGAGAAAGCTGCTGCGGTTTATTTTTTCCTGGCTCAGACCCTTTTGCCTCCAGCCCCTGTTTGCTGCTCGCTTTTCTGGCGCCCGCAGGCTGGCAACCTTTTCCTTCCCATAGGCAGAACAGCTAAAGGGGGAAGTGGGGGGGGGAAGATGGTGCTGAGACAATGTGAACATATGCAAATCAGACAGCGTGACGTGTATCCTGAGGTGTTAATGAATTTATAGATGCATGAATAATTATTTGTGAAAAGCACGGGGAGCCGCGGAGGTCACAGATGGCTGGAGAATAACAAATGGAATAGCATTTAAGGGGGGTTGGAAAGAAGAGTCACAGCCCAGAAATGCTCCGGCAAAGCAGAGACGTGACGGGAAACTGGGGAGCGAAGGCAGGAGCCATGGGGCGGAGCATGGATCCCTGCTCCCGAAGCTTGCCAGGAGCGGGTCGGGCCGTGCTGGACCTCACGGGCTCGGCCAAGGGTCCGGGATGCGGAAGGAAAACAGCAACGTGAAGCGGGATGTCGCTGAGCTGTGGGGAAGCGTGGCCTGGTTTCATGAACGTCACAGAATCACAGAATGGTTTGGGTTGGAAGGGACCTTAAAGCCCATCCAGTTCCACCCCCCCTGCCATGGGCAGGGACACCTTCCACTAGACCAGGTTACTCCAAGCCTCATCCAGCCTGGCCTTGGACACTTCCAGGGATGGGGCAGGCTTAGGGAAGGCAAACAGAGAAGCAACGGGGGAATAATGCTGGTATCGGTGTGGGGAGGGAGAGAAGGAAAGGCTTGGGGTGAGGGTAGGAGCATGGAAGGGGGACCGTGCGTTGCTCTCCTGCTCCCCGGAGAGCTCTCACCACTGCTCAGTAGCGAGGATGAGTTCTCTTTAACTTGATCCATCCATGACAAACGTGGAGCCTCCTATTAGGAATGTGTTAGCACCTGAAGCCAAGGTCTCTGATGGCTGGAGGAGGATGCTCACACTGGCTGCTGGAAATAGTGAGGGGAGAGGTGAGGGAAAGCGGGGTACCCAGGGATTCTGAGGAGAGAAGAAATTGGGAAGTATTTCCTGGGAAGGTGCTTCCTGAGGGCAGATGAGGATGCTCCGGTCCACGCAGGAGAGGGGGGCTTTGCTGCCTTCTCCCTGCCAAGCAGGATGTCCCAACTGGTGCCAAATCCACCCAACATCAGGATCAGAGACTACGGACCAGCTCTTCCAACAGCGTTGATCCCACGGTGTTATTTCCAGCTGTTATTTCAGGAAAAGCACCCGGGTTTGGCCAGGGCTGTCACGCTGTATCAGCTTTGCCCACTCCGTTGGCACTCCAACAGCCCCTTCCTATCGTGCTGTAACCAACCCACCTCTCCAAAGTGTTGCTGATAAACACATGAGTTCTGCAAACCTCTCCCTCCGAGGCATTTTTTCCCCCAGCTATCAAATAAATGTTGTCGGGTTTTTTTCTGCACCATTTCCATCCTGCCAGCATCCTTATTGGAATGTGCACCGCACAGGTCCTCACTGCTCCGGTACCGGGCTCACCAAGGGCACACGGTGAGGGAAAATTCCCTCCTGGCTTGGGCAAATAATATGAGCAAGCCCCCGCGACGCCTGGGAGGAGCCCCCGCCTGGCCTCCCACCACCCTCCTCTTCCTCACTCCTCAGTGGGAAATGTGTCGTGTTTGCCTTCCCTGCGGAGGCCTGCGGCATGCTTCCAGCCTGGGGGTTGAGGTCTCAGGCAGCGTTTGGGCTGATCCTTTGGAAACCAGATCTGTGCTTGGCACTGTTCTCCTACGGAGAGGCAGCTTCTCATTCCAGCCCTGAGGAGAAGGGCTTGGG
>NW_010251371.1:0-322 GCF_000690775.1 Eurypyga helias | reverse complement strand
TAAACAGATGATAAAATCTCTGCAAGGGGCAGCGATAAGAAAAGTTGTTATTTCAGAAACAAGCCCAAGTTCTCAGTATTGCAACACGGACAGTGTGAAAAGTTCCTACACAGAAAGAGCATTAAAGAGTTCAAACTTTGTTAAAGGTGGCAGGAACGAAAACAAACAAACAAACCAAAAACCAAAACCAAACCCGTGTTATACGCTTAAAAAAACCCCAAAACAAAACAACAGCCCCAACAAGTCCCAAGAACCTAAACCAACGAAATCAAGGCAGACCGACCCCTTACTCACTCATGAGGCTTACACAGCACAAAAGCAC
>NW_010251370.1:0-507 GCF_000690775.1 Eurypyga helias | reverse complement strand
TCATGGTGGTCTGCTGAAGTTCCCATTGATTGGAAAAGAGGAAACTTAACCCCCATCTTTAAAAAGGCTAAAAAAGAATGTCTGGGAAACTACAGGCCAGTCAGTCTCACCTCTGTGCCTGGCAAGGTCATGGAGCAGATCCTCCTAGAAGCCATGCTGAGGCACATGGAGAATGCGGAGGTGGTTGGTGACAGCCAGCATGGCTTCACCAAGGGCAGATCATTCCTGAAAAATCTGGTGGCCTTCTATGATGGGGTTATGGTGTTAGTGGATAAGGGAAGCACAACCAATGTCATCTACCTGGACTTTTGCAAAGCATTTGACACTATCCCACACAACATCCTTGTCTCTAAATTAGAGAGGCATGGATTTGACCACTTCGTGGGTAAGCAATTGGCTGGATGGTCACAGTCTAAGTGTTGTGGTCAACAGCCTGATGTGCAAATGAAGACCAGTGGCGGGTAGTGTTCCTAGGGGGTTGTTACTGAGACCAGTGCTGTTTAACAT
>NW_010251369.1:0-249 GCF_000690775.1 Eurypyga helias | reverse complement strand
CCCCCGTGCCGGACCCCGCGTGCAGCTGGCAGACGGCCCCGGAGCCGCTCCTTGGAAAGGAAAACGGGGTCACCGCGGTCCGTGGCAAAACGCCATCCTTGACACTTGTCACCATGGGGACGGCTGGGTGATGGGGACATGGCGATGGGACTCCCCGGCCACAGGATTCCTGTGGGATGCAGGAATATTGGATGCTTTGGTGTTGTTGCTTGGTACGCGGTAAACAGCATCGACCGGCTCCTGCCAAAA
>NW_010251368.1:0-673 GCF_000690775.1 Eurypyga helias | reverse complement strand
TTTTTGTCATTTCCGTGTGTTTTTTTGGTCACTTCCGTGTGGTTTTTGTCATTTCCCTGTGGTTTTTTTTGGTCATTTCCGTGTGTTTTTTGTCATTTCCGTGTGTTTTTTGCCATTTCCATGTGGCTTTCTGTCATTTCCCTGTCTTTTTTTGGTCTTTCCATGCTTCTATGTGCTTTTTTGGCATTTCCAGGGTGGTTTTTGTCCTTTCCGTGTATTTTTTGGCCTTTCTGTGTATTTATTTGGCATTTCCATGTATTTTTCAGCCTTTCCGGGTATTTTTTTTGATATTCCCTGAGGGATTTTTGGCATTTCCGTGTGATTTTTGGCCTTTCCGTGTGTTTTTTTGGTATTTCCATGGGTGATTTTGTGATTTCCTTGTGATTTTTTGGCCTTTCCGTGGTTTTTTTAACATTTCTGTGGGGTTTTTTGGCATTCCCATGGGGGATTTTTGGCCTTTCCTTGTGGGTATTTTGCCTTTCCATGGGGGATTTTTTGGCATTTCCTTGGATATTTTGGCCTTTCTGTGTGTGTTTTTGGCATTTCCCTGTGGTTTTTTGTCACTTCCGTGTATGTTTTTTGTCACTTCCGTGTGGTTTTTTCGCCCCTTCCCGCGTTTTTTCGGCATCTCCCTCCGGCACTGTTGCGTCCCCGCTGCCGTTTGCTCCGAACC
>NW_010251367.1:0-245 GCF_000690775.1 Eurypyga helias | reverse complement strand
CAATAGGAGGGAGAGATCGGGAGAGACCCAAAAGCTGTGACCCAATGGGGAGGGGAGGGAGACTCGGGCTTCAGGGAGAGGAATTTTGGCCATCTGAGTCCTGCAGCACCGGCCGGGAGAATTAACCGTTTGGAGAACGGGGAGGCAGTAGCTCTGCATGCAGCGAGGTAACAACCCCCGCACTCCTCTCCGCCGCCTCCCCAGGTGTCCCAGGGGCTGCTGCTTGCGGATGCCCCCTCCCCAGA
>NW_010251366.1:0-31307 GCF_000690775.1 Eurypyga helias | reverse complement strand
ATTTCAGTTACCACCCCCATAGAAGTTGACAAGAATTACTATGACTGAAAGGTTTTTGAGTCCTTATTAAAACTTTATTTATGACAGTATTCATAATTAGCTTGAACTGCATTCTGTAGGTAATCTTCCCTTGAGTTTCTGGACTGTACGCTTAAACTTTTTTGGATGTGCAACAGCTTACATGTCTGAAACTACTTGAAGGCATCACTTCGGTAAGAGCTTACTGTTAGGCCCTGAAACATCCCCTAATCATTGGTAGCCCCACTCAAAATATTTGCCACAGCTATTAAAGGGCAGTTGTATAAATAGCGTCCGGATTTGTTCCTGTGGCACACATTGTAAACTGAGGTGGAGTTTACATGCAGCATCGAATGTTTCAGCTTTCCAAAAAAAAAAAAGAAAAAGTTAAAAAAAAAAAATAGGATGCTCGTATGCAAGTTCCATGTTTAGTCATAGCAAATGTGTGCAATATGTTAACGATGCCTGTGGTTGCCACGAAGTGCCTCGTTTACCTTTTAAATACTGTTAGAAAGTGTCATGCATGCAGATGGATGGGGTGGAACTGTGCACTAAAAGGGGCTCCAACTGCAGTGTTTGGCAGAGCTGCCTTTCTCTGCCGGTTCAAATTTTCAGTCTGTTTTCATATAGCATATATATATATATATATATAGATACTAAAAGAAAAAAATCAGTCTGTTAAGCAGCCTTACTCTGATTCAGCCTCTTCAAATACTATTGTGCTGTGCAACAGTGGCTCTGTGTGTAATGCTATGCACTGAGAATACACAAAAACCAAGTATGACATGTACAGGATAATGCCTCATACAAATCAGATGTCCATTTGTTATTGTGTTTAACAACCCTTTATCTCTTAGTGTTAAAACTCCACTTAAAACTGATTAAAGTCTCATTCTTGTCACTGTGTGGGTCTTTTATTGAAGTATTTTGAGTATGGAAGCGGTCAGCTGTGAAATCTTGAGAATTATTGTTAGAGCAAAGGATGCTCCTTGTGCATCAAGGGATTTTAAGGGCACTGCAGCTTAAAACCCTTTTATGTTCAGAAGCTTTAAATGAGGGTAGGCATTGAAAGTGCAGGTTGTGCGCAGGGGGAGCAAACCCTTCACCGTGATGCTGTCACGGTGAGATGCAGGAACGCTTTCCTGGGGAACTAAGCCGTTTTTAGTCTCCCAGTAAAAGAACTCTTTCCAAAATGCGCTTTACCTTATTTTTCGTGTCAACCAGTGCATCTCCAACAAAATGACATGTGAGTCAAACCTGAGAAGTCTCTTCCTAAAGTAGCATTGAATTGGCAATGAGATGCACTTTTTCCCCAGTGGAAAAAGCATGCTCAGTGCTTACATCGTCTGTACTTCAGGTTTTCTTCTGTTCTTGTTACTCATCTATTTGCAAACTCGACTTCAAACTGGCACGTTACTTAAAACATACATGTTCTCCTTTTATGCTAGGCTTACCCTTTGAGCCTCTGGGAAAGAGAGACCGATAGCTTCTGCGTTTCTAGTGATGGCGAGGAACCAGGGCGCTGTTATGCTCCCCGTGAGTCGTGGGGACACTGGCTCAGGTTTCTTTAGGTAGCTGTTGTTATTCCTCCTTCCTTCCCAATGGTGTTAATGTCAGCCCTGTATCACATCTGGCTGAGCATTTCCAAAAAATGTGTGTATCAGGTAGAGGTTTGGTGCTGTGGCCTGTTCTGCTCTTTGGTTAGAGAATCGGAACGTAGTCTTGGCGCTTTATGGGGGCGAAGTGTTGGCTGGCTGTGTCTGCCCCTTTCAGGTGAATAACACAGTGAAGGGCTTTACTCTGTTTCAATAAAACGGCTGGTGGTACTACCCAATCTGTTAATGTGCGCTCCTTTTTTTGGGTAAGCTTGTTTTCTGTCCAGAAAATCCTAGTACAGTGGGAAGGTGTAGAAGGAAAGGAGGGGAAGTTTTAAGGAGATTAGCCTGGGCAGTTTTCAGTACATTGAGTAGATTCTGTAAATGTACATCTATGTATGCAAAAGGATTCCAGTCTGAAGATGGGTGAAAAGTGCTGTTACAATGTGGATAGAATATTGTATTTGACTTACACTCTTGTCCTGTTGACTAAAAGCCCCGTGCTCCAGTCCTTAGCAGCTAGAAGCTGCTTCTGTTAAAAAAAAATCATTTTTTTCCACTTACGCTATGCAGCTAGAAGCTGCTTCTGTTAAAATTCCTTTTTTTCCACTTACGCTATGTGTGTGTGTGCTCTGGTGACTAATGTGACAGTTCCCAAGGTGGTGCCGGGTGCCTGTACGTGGGACGCTCCCGTGTGCTCCATCCCTGCGGCTTGCACGTCCTCCTCTGGCTACCTCTGCTGAAAGATTCCTGGTGAGCTTTTGCTACCGCTGGCGTCAGCAGCAAACAGCAGCTTGGGTTATGAAGCTCTTTTTTTAGCCAGCCGTGGAATGAATGATTGTTAATAATTATTTGCATCTTTCTTTTTTTTTTAAACTGCAGCGAGCATTATAAATTAAGGTTTTTTTAAGAGGTAATTATGCTGGTAGCAGACTCTATTAAAACACTTTTGGGGTTATTTTTCAGTTGGTTGGCGTTTTGGTTATGAAAGGAGTAATGACATCTGCTAGTGATGGTGTTTCTGTATTAGTCTAACCAGATCCCTGCTGTGATCCCCAGCCTGTTGCCACGGGGGTTTGATGGTGTCTCTGTCCTGGCCCTGCAAGGGATGGACCAAAAAAAAGCCCAACAAACCAGCCCTACAGGTTGAAACTCTTGATAGAAGGGGAGGGCAGGTCAAATAGCGAGCTGGCTCGATTTTTGGACGTTGTCTTCTGAAAATGTAATATGAATTATTTGCTACTTCTCCTACTTTGGTTTCTTCTCAACGTTACTCTTCAGTGTTTTCCCAAATCCCCCCCTTTCCATGTCTGTCCTTGGTAGCTCTGGTCCTTGTCTCATACAATTGCAAGTGTGTGCTAGGCAGGCAAGATGACATGCCTACTAAAATGAAAATCAATGCTTGTATTTTTTGCCTTTTTGGTATCTCGCTCCCTCTGCTTTCAGACTTATACTGGTTGGGCTTTTTTTATAGTCTTTCACTATTTTTCTGTGTGTTTCTTCTCATTTTCTTCTGTGTCTTCAAACTTTTTAGCCACTGCTTTATTGTAATGTAGGGCAGGTAATTATTTTCTGCCTGTTTCTTATTTCATCTCTCATTTTGCAGAAAGCTTTAGTCTGAAGGAGACTAAAAGCATAGTTGCCTCCGAAGGAGACTGAAGCATAGCAAGGAAGAAACGCTTTTAGGTTGCTTTTCTTAAAAGAATAGCTCTGAAAAATGTCAGGGTGGCTCAGAAGCCCAGCAGATGCGTTTGCCTGGGTGAGCTGCTGATGTGCCGTACGAACCTGCATGTGTTTATTCAGCCTCATGGCAACGACGCATTTGACTTGCGAGGAGCAACCTGCGCAAAAATAACCTGTTAATTAACTGCCGGGCTATGTTTTGCAGCTACAAATGTTTCTGTATGGGTTATACTGACTACAACACAGTAGAAGATGGGTTTGGTTAGTTTTAATTTTAGGTTTTGAGGGCTCTTGTGCTTTGGTAAGTCACCTTGTGTCCCACAGCTAACTCCAGATGGTGAAAATCGGTGGCACTTCACCTCATGGGGCATCCTTTTCCTGCTTCAAAGCCTATAAGAGTTTTAAGTTGAAAGAAGATGATATTTTAGAGGCTGAAGTTTACTTTAAAATATCCTTTGTATAATTCAGGCTGCTTAAGGCTCTACTTGGTTTTGGCCTTCAACAAACTAGCGGTAGTATTGGGGTTATGTTAGGTCTGGAAGATGAAGGAGCTGAAAGCGGGTGGGAAATTGAGCAGTCTGTGTAGATATCAGGGGTGCCCTGTCCTCCACAACGTTTTTGTGGTAGAAGGAAAATGGCAGAAGAAAATGGGAAGGATTCTGTAATGGAAATATACGTGTGAATCCATGTTTAAGAGGAAATGAATGCATTTCAAGGATAAGGCAGTCTGATGTAAAGCATGACTTGGTAACGGGAGAACAACCTCATGGGTGGAGGCATGGAACTTGTGAGAAAAGGGGTGATGGCACACGTTTAGATGGATTTGCTGAGGTTTTGCAAAGATGGGATAAAAACAGCTGGTGAGAGGTGTTGTGAGAAGCATTTGGAGGGCTAAGTTTAGGCGGGAGTTGAATTTGGGAGGTTGGTTTTGGGGATCATTTGCTTTAAAGGTGTTTGAAACTATGGAAACAGGGTGGCTGACAGCTACAGACTGTAGGTAGGGCTGCAACCAGCTTTGGAAAATGTTGTTGTTCCCGTTGGAGGATGGTGAAGCGCTCATGTAAAGATCACACAGCACTGAGAGTAGACTGGTAGACAGTAAAGTAGCTCTGTTCCAGGATTTTTCACTGTCTGAAGCTTCAGTATTGCTGAGATCTGACTTACAGATGGGCCACTGAGGTAAACCAGTTTACAGCTGAGACATGTTGGAGAGTGCTGTGGGCCTGATGGCATCCTGGATAAACTAGCCCCATTGGAAGAAGAAAGGGCTGGAAGCAGATGGGAACCACTGAACTGATAAATACGGAGTAATAATAAAAAAGTAGAAGAGGAAGGAGGTGCTTCTGCCAGGTTGGGATTATTTTAAACCCAGAGGGTTGTCCACCCTCTTGTCTCTCATCTTAGCTCTTTTTTTGTAGAAAGGAAGGAAAAGCTTTGTACAAGAACCCAAGCTCGCAGTTTCTGCACTTGTGCCCTGCTTTATGAACCTGGAAAGCCACTTGCAATGTTTCTCCAGGATGATGTCCTCACTTCTTCCTGTTGAGCATAGAGGGATGACACCTGGTGCCATACAGGTTGCTTTCCTTGAGTGGAAAGTATTTTGCTGTTTGATTATTTCTGGATGTGCTGCTAGCATTCTCTCACCGTTCGGCTTCTGATGTCTCTTCAAAGGCCTCCTGTTGAACCATGTGCTCCTTGTGAGAGTTTCATCCTCTCATCAGTGGAACTCTGACATCTCTTCGTGCCCTGGAGGCTCGCTCCTATGTATCCCAGAAGGATGGCAATTTCCCAAGCCTTCCACAAGTGCTTAAGCTCTGAATCTTGTTCCTTGAGTGGACTGCAAGTTGCCCTGTGACTGATGCTGCCAAGTCAACCCTGAGCTTACCTTGTGCCTATTTACCTTGTGCCAACATGTTGCATGGGAGGTATCTGCCATTCTTCTTTAGCAGTTGGTACGTGCCCAGAGCAGTGTGCAGGTCTTGGGCCTCTGAGGTGGCTCTAGTCCCAGGATGAAGGCTTGCTCCTGATCATGGCACATGCCGTACTGGTTTTGCTATGAGGATTTTCCCTCTCAGCGTTGCTGCTTCTCCTTTGCTTCTGCTTCTTCTGCTGGAGGCACCAAGCTTTGGGACTGATGGATAAGGTGCCAGCTTCTTGACTGACCTCCCTTGAAGGAGGTGAAGGGATGGCAGCCAAGGGCGACGTCCACAAGTCTCTGGTTGGGTCCGTTTGCCTCAGCACTCCAGGGGATGAAGGGCTTCCCCTGAAGGTTGAAGCAAAGAAGAAGATTCTGCAAGGAACTAACTTTGCTGCCTTCATCTCTGCAGCTCCAACTGGCAAACTTAACACGCCAGGAGAGGAAGATCCTGTAGGGGAATAGAATGAGGTCTGCCAAACTTCCATGTTCACAGAGGATAAAACATTACCCGTTTGATTAAAAAATTGAACTGTAGCAGAGCATCTCATGACCAGTATCTGGAAGGCAGTTTGGTGCTGGTGGTAGAAGTACTGCTACGTTATGGCAGCCTGTTAGCGTGGTCCTGTGGTGCCCGGTTGCAATGTTAACCAAGCAGGGAGAAGCAGGTGCTCACTGCATTGCTGCAAGAGACTGAAATTGGGGATGCCGGCCACTGTCAACAAGATCAACTTCTCTGCTGCTTATTTGCCCAGCTCCTCTGCTGCTCGTGTGGTTGATGGCCAGATTGCGGCACGGCGAGAAATCGTGGCCTGTGCTTTTGTCTTTGGGGAAGGTCCCAACCTGTGATCATGAGCTTGGCTGGGGTTGCTTGCTCACACTGCATACTCTGCAGAGGTAGTCCTTCCCTGCTCACCCTCATCCTTCTTCCTCGTCCTCAAAAAAAAAAAAAAAAAAAAAACCAAAAAAGGGAGTAGGAAATCTTGATGGCTCTGGTTCAGAGCTGTGCAGGAGCATGACTTCAAGCTCCTCTGGGGAGATGGGACTCGTTTATTAAGGATTTGACACATTTCCCAGCACCGGGAGATGGATGGGTAGATACAGTCTTGTCCAGATGCACTCTCTGTGGTGGCTGTTTCATTCGGTGCTCACAGCCAGGTCTGGCCAAGGACGTGGGAAGATGTGGCATGAGGAGGTGGAGGGATGTGCCTTGGAGCTACTTTTGTTGGCCAAAGAGGGGTTCCGTAAAGCAGCATGGCAGGGAATGGAAATTAGTTTGGGATCTATTAAGCATAAGCCAGTGTCCTGAGAGCGGTGGGGGACCCCGTACGAGGAACTGCACCTTCCAGGTGCTGCGGCACAAGCTGACCAGGAGTGTTTTCAGAAACCACATTACCTGTTAGTGTTCAGTGGGTGGTTTTGACGTATTAGTGGCTGCAGCCTGGTGTTCTTGCTTCGATACTTGCCTGCCTTCTGAAGAGTGTGTTTTTCTAATGAAGTTCATGACCTTTTTTTTTTTTGGATGAAACGCTGTGTTGAGTTCATCTCGTGCATGTCTGTAGCTGAACTTCATGTATCAGCCCACTTCCTGCAGCAGTTGCAGAGGAGCTGGTTTGGTCCTGCCTGGTTTTAGGCCCAGAATCATAGTCAACGGGGTCAGCTGTTTTTCTAGTTCTCAGTTTGATGCTCCGTTCTCACTTGATACCTGCTGCTAGTAAGATGACTCATGGCAGAAGTCGGCCCGCTGCTACTCATCACTTCCTTTTGACAAAACCATCGGTGCTGGGCTCATTTGCACATCTGTTTGTGGGGCTGGAGTGATTTATTTCAAATCGTGCATATTCATGTACAGCAACACTTGTGAAGTGCTGTCCAATTCCTCTCTTGCCTCTTTCCACACGGAGCACTTTTACAACGAAGAATTAAGAGACCTTAGGGACCAGATGCAACTCGATGATGGAAGTAATTGCACAACAGAGCACTTGATTAATGCCTTCTGACTTTTCCAAAAAGTTTAAGTCCTTCAGACGGCACAAGCTTGGCTTAACCGCAGGGAGAATGGGAAGGCAAGAGGGGGGGGGAGGCAAGGTGCCGACAAGGAGGTGGGAGGGAGATAAAAGATGCTGAATGTCCACATAACTGAATATCTGAAGGGAAACCTGAAACAGAAGAATCGATTAGCCCATTGCTGACTACTTGCCTTGAATGGTTGGGTTTGTGGCTTTTTTTAGCTTAGTATCTTGATGTAAAGCCTTAAAATACAAGAATAACCGTTTTGAATTTACATCTGTGTAACCGTACAATCGTTTGGGTTTCTGGCTTACTGAAATGGCTGTCTTGCCTCTGTGGCTGGAGGTGACTTTAGGGATGAGTAAGAACAGGGTACGTGCTTATGAGACTGGCCCATCACCAGAAACAGTTGGTGGCCAGGGACTTCCTGACGTGGTTTGTCCGTTTAGCAACCTTCAATACATTGATCTTCAAAGAACAGGTCCTGTTTCCCCTCAAATCGGTGTATAAACTCTTTGCACCCACTGTGTCTTTGGACAAGGGGATTCACAGGTCCTGTGACCTCTTGGGTGAAGTGAGAAACATCTCCTTAGCTTCAGTTGATCGCTCCCACTCCTCGTGTTGAAAGAGACAGCGGAAGGCCAGCCCTTCCTCCGTTCTGTGCCACTTGCCATTTTGTAGATCTCAGGTAAAGACTTCTCCAGGCTGAAGACTTCTAATCTGAACTTCATGCAGTAATTCCAGAAGAAGGACATCTCCAAAGTTTCATGCTGTGGCTCTTGTAGGGAGCGATTTGCACAGTGGCTGTACTTCACCTTGTCACTTAATGTGCAGCTGTGGCTACTGGACCTGGACAGAGTTTGCATTTCCCAAGAGATCGTGCAGTTTTGCGTCATCTTTGTGACCTGGGGCGGGAGGGGATGTGGTCAGTGGCAAAGTAGTGACAGTTTGGAGGGGAGTCGGGTGCGGATGGTTTTCCCTGGGGGGCTTACGTGGCAGAAGTCCTGCGTGTGCAGTTGCCGTAGTTCTGTGGGACGTTGCATGTGCCCCAGCTGCTTGAAAATGCTGCTTCTGTCTGGTCTGCTTGTTGAACTTAGAAGCTGCTGAATTTGATCTTACGATTTTATCTCAAGCGTGTGTGGTTTTTTTTTTTTTTTTTAAATTGAAGCCCATTCAGTAGTTTAATTGGGAGATGGTTGCTCTTGAATAAGCGTTTCAAATTAATGAGCAGATTTAGCAGTGCTTATGCCTGATAATGCTCTTTTATCTCATGTGAGAGTTGGTTCTCACCTGTTTTCTCCCTCTTTGGTGCATTTGTGAGATGCTTTTATTCCTAATGAGCCTTTGCTTGCTCTGGGCCATCAACTGCTGCTGCCCTCCTGCCAGCTTGCCACTTCGACGCTGTGCAGGTGGCTGAGAATCCTCCCTGCGGAGAGGTCTCCCCAGTGCGTGCTAAAATGAGGGTGGTGGCTGTGCTCTGCTCTTAGCTGTCAGGGCTCAACCAAAGCCCCTTCAGCTGCTCTGTGTCCGTACAGGTGCCTGGTGCTCTTGCAGATGTGTGCACGAGCATCACCTGGCTACCGCCTCTGGGGGCTTCAGTCTTGCCAGGGCTGCAGCTTGGGGTTTTTCTTCCATTTGCTGCCAAAAGTTGACTTTTTATCTTATCTGTGGTCTTTCACCGCGAGCTCATGTGGTCCCTGCTCTGATTGCTGCTGTGTGGTGTGTCAGACTCGGTGTGGGGTGCAGGGCTGCGATCTTGGTCTACTTTTTTTTATAGCCTTTCTCCCTCCTTCAGCTGCAGAATAAAAGTAGAGCCACGTTGTGTGATATATGCACTAGCTGCTGCTCTTGCTTTCCTTAGGTTGTACTTATCTCCTCTAGGGTTGCAAAAACCCAGCCATAATCCTGACATCTGACCTCCACAGGCTCCCTCAGTTGGGGCCATATCCTCAGGTTGAGATATAGCACCTTTCTAAAGACTCTTTTCCCAATGCAAAATATGCTGAAATTGGGCCATTTCAGCCTGGAAGTGGCAGACGTCTGGCTTTCATCTAAGGGCTTTTATCACAGGAGCCTCTGCCAAAGCTTGAGGCCATATCCAGCACCTGTGGACTTCAACCAGTGTAAACGATCCAGGGCTTGTCCTTCTTGGTGCAGCAGCAGAGGCCAAATAATGACACCGCGTCCAACTCCTGCAGCTACGAGGTGCTGATCTCCCGTTGCAGGGTGCATGGTCCCAAGGGTTGGTTTCCTCTTACCTTTCGTCTTCCTCATTGCTGCTTTTCCTTCTTTTCTGATTTAGCTGGATTCCTGGTAATGCAGAATTATTTTATTGAGTTAGATCCTAAATAAGGGGCCTGCACTGATTTGTTTGTTTTCATCTGACAGTCAAGTGTCTTTGCCAGCCCATCCCTGCCACTCACTGGAAGTGAAGAAGTCTTCTTTCCCCCAACAAAAAAACCATCATGGGCTGGAAGGATTCCTCCCCTGCTCAGTTCACTAACAGTAAGCTTCCAGGCTGTGCTGTAAGATCTGCCCACAAGTGATTCTGTTTAATAGAAAGGAGATTTTTTTTTTCTTTTTTCCCCTTTGTAAATGGATCAAGAGAGTAGTTTTGCCTCCAAAAGACCCTGGGCAGAGTGCTACGAACACTCTTCTACATCCCAAATTCCGTTCACATGAGGAGGCACCAGGATGTGCAGGCAGGCAGAGCAATGTCTTTGTGGCCAAGGAGCTGGAAGCTGATGCGGTAGGAGATTATCCAGGAATTAAGTTGAACAGATTGGCCGGAAGGGAGCTGCTGCGGCTTGGAACCATGGGGGCTTACCCATGCACTTCTCTGACAAACGTGGAGGTCTTGTGCTGAAGGATGCTGGTTTGCCATACCTGCTCGGTCCCTGGGGATGCGACAGCCATCAGGGAGCCCTCAAATACAGCCTGCCTGGCCTGGGTTGAAGGGTGGTGTTCATTTACCCACCCGGCTGTCAAGAAAGCTTTTCCTTTCTCAAAGACATGTTATTTGCACTATTTGCTCATGATGCTCTGCCGAAGGACCCCAGTGTTTCAGCTTCAGATGCAAATCATTGAGTTGTCGGTGTGCTACATGCTGCTGACTCAGATTTGCTGACCCATGTTGGATTAACGAAGGCATTGGTAACATTTCCGAGCATCCAGGTCTGCTTCAAAGGGATTTGAGGATTTAAGCGTAGCTGAAGGTCAACGAAAATCAGGATTCACCTTTCCTTTCGTGCTCAGAAGAGAGCCTAAAGACTCCCAAATTACTGCAGATGTCTTGGAAAACAAAGCTCCCTCTCTGCCTTGATGTAACCAAAACTCTTGTTGCTAAACAGGTTTGATTAAGCTGAGACCATCTCCTGGTGAAATTAAAATTTGGTTATTTTTGACTAATTACAATAGAATATTTTCAGTCGGAGGGGGCCTACAATGATCAAGTTAGGTATTAACGCTCCCTGAACATTTCCCTGAATTTTTCCTCTGCACAACTTTTCTTCAACTGAACATAGTTTCACAATTGTATGTAATTTTATTCACTATTATATACGTAATCACTACGATACGTAACTTTTACGCATATGGTCGTGTGAAATACTGCATGTTTTCTAATAGGAAATTAAAAATGTAGACCTTGCTAAAAATGCCAGTGTTGATCATTGTGCACAGTGATGGCAGGATAAGGCTTGTGCTCTAAATGGCATCAGATTTTATTCAGGAGGCGTTTCTTCTTAAGAAAAAAAAAAACCACAACCACCACCAAACAAACTTCTCAAAAGTCCCTCTGGAGAACAGCGACACTTTCTCATGGAGCGAGATGCGGAAACAGGCTCGTCGCTTCTGATTTCATTCTGCGTGGTGGGTGGAAGAGGGGTACCAAACTTGGCTTTCCTGCAGCAGAGGATGTCGGAGCAGCTCTGGGATGTCGCAGACTCTGCTGGTGTCTGTTAGACATCATCTGACCGACGCTATTTGTCTGAATTCCCAGGAATGCTGCTTGTTCTTCAGAGTGGAAAAATGTTCTATTTTTGGCCGTGACAACTTTTTTTTTTTCTGGGAAAAAACCGTTTTAAACAAAGCATGGCAAGTGTGCATGTGCGTGTGGGTCTTAATCGAGTGTGGTGGGGATGGAGCAAGGCTTTGCAAATAAGCTTCAGGCAGATCCATGAGGAAGCTATTAGTGCTCTACGCGCGATTTGGGGCTGAGAAAATGCGTCGTTAAGTGGATGATCGCGGAGACCCTGGCGTGTACGAGTGGAGGCAGGCTCGGAAAAACGTCTCTTTGACCAGTAAAAGATGAAAACAAATGGGTAAATAAACAGAGAAGCATATGTCTCAAGACAAAAGAAGAGCTATGGGGTGGATGAAAACAGAGTGTCATTGGGAGCTTGAGGAAGCCCTGGATGAGCAAAGGGACAGCAGTGGGGCTGGTGCTGACAAAAGCTGTTGTGGGGTGGCAGCTCAAGGCTGGAGGTGGCTCCAGCCACCACTGCAGTTCCTGATGGTAGGGCTCCTCTTGCCCCCCAGCCCAGCCTGTGGGGTTTCGCTGGTAGAGGTGATGGAAGGCTGTTGCATGCTTCCAAAATGGCCAACGGTTTGTTCTTACTGCGTGTGGAGAACCAAAGATTCGGCTGTGTGCAGCTCCGTGTGTGATGCTCGCTGGGTGAAGAAGTGTTTCCTTGTGTCCGGGCCGAAGCTGGGGATGGTGATCCAGGGCTGTGGTCTCTCACATCCCTTGCTGCTTCCAGGCAGGGTCTGGCCACATCCCTTCCCTCCCGCCCTGCCCTGCCCGTGATGCAGGTGGGAGCTGCTGGCAGGTGACCCCGGCTTCCCTGTGGCCAGATCCAACGGGCCCCTTCGCATTGCAAACCCCAAATTGCCCGTGGGCCTACGCAGCCTTAACCCGTGCAGGTAAAAGGGAGTCGCCACAGGTAACGCTCCTAGGAAGGATCAGACTGGCTCGTCCACTTCTAGGTAGTGGTTTGGAGAAGGATTTGATTGACTTGAATTTTTGCTAGTTCCTTCTCCTGCGATAGGTGATGCCATGTGTTAGTAGTATTTTATCAATACAAGCTTTTTTACTTCCTTTTTAAACAAAACCAGCAACCGGAGAATCTCCGAGGTGTTTGGAGCCCCAATCCGCCTTTCCTTTGCTCTGCAAAAACTCTGCTTTGAGATCTCTCTGAAATACTTTGAGGTAGTACTGAAGCAGGAAGTTAATTAGAGCAGCTTTGATATCGTACAGGGTGTTTCAACAGCTGCTTTGGAGGCAGCTTGAACGGTAAGAGCTAGTGTGGTTTCGTGCGTGCTCCTGAGGGTCTGTGTTGCCCCTACCCAAATGCCTCTGTGTGTCCTCATGGCCACGGCCGGTTATTTTCGAAGAGCTCGACCTTGCTTGCACGGGGACTTGGGAAAATAAAATGGCCAAAGCTCTTTGGACTGCTGCTTTTTGTAACTTTTATTTAAAAAGTAGTAATGAAGAAAAAAAATAATCCCTTGATGCTGTGGTGTTGCAGCCACACTCTAAAATTTCCTTGTGTCTCACTTCTGGTTTCAGTTGTCTTTCTCCCAAGTTCTCCAGCAGGCTGATGTTTTCCATGGCTTGTCTGCATTTAAATTGCTTCCCTGGGTATTTTAAAATGAAATCATTTCAGTGAAGAAGTTTGAGCTGTCTCTGGGTGAAGAACCTCTCTATAGCCTGGAAGCAAAGATTTTGATCCTGTTGGTCCAACTTCTTGAAGAAAAGCCCTTGTGCTTGCTGGCAAACGCGAATTGGTATACCCCTCACTGTCATCGTTAATGGTGGGATTTGGGCAATGTGCTCTGTCATGGAAAAAAATGGACTCTTCTGAAGTTTCTCCTTACTGCAGCTGTGACTTTTATCGTTCTTTCTTGTCTTTTGACTGATCTTTGATCTTATGACTTGATTTTTGTTTGTTATACTTTTTTATTGAGCGATGCTTTGCAGTCGCACGCCACACATCAGGTCCTACTCTTAGTCTTCTCCTTAAAGCTCATCTCCATGTCACACAAGAAGGAAGAAATGAAGGAACTGTGTATATTATTTGATGTGCGCGTGCAAATTCTCGTATCGCCTCTCCGTTGCGCTTCTTCCGCCGAGAATGTGGCATTAAGGCTGAAGAAGCATCCTGAGGAGATAAGTCCCAGGTCAGCCCTTCCGCCCTGGAAGGCGGCTTCTCGCTACGACTGCGTCCTTCTGGGCAGCCTGACAGCCTTTGTCGTAAACGTGGTGGGAAGGGCTGCACCTTTTCCTAGAACAGCGATTGCTCAGAGGTGGCGTTTTACCCTGCTGTGGGAGTTCAGGCTTGCAGAGCGCCTCCAGCCCAAGCAAAGCTCCAGCACTGCTTTTACCCGTGGTTCCCCTGGCAGTATTCTGCCTGCATTGGGGTGATCTTAGGCAAAGGCAACGTCTGGGTGTAGAGTTTATAAAAATTAATGAAATTTTGGTGACTGTGTAGAGTAAAATAAATAAACACATGTATTGGTCACACAATAGAACTGAAAGCCATGCCTAGCCTAATTGTGGGAAGGGGGAAGATACCTGGGCTTCTTCATTACCCATTGCTGCTCCTGTTTTGGCTTTGTGTGAGCTTCTAGGAAGATGTCCAGCCAGAGCTGAGCTGTAAACACGGGGGCAGGTCAGCAGAGGCTGCGAATCTGGGGGTCTCTGCTGAAGTTATCCCAAGCCACAGCAGTGGGAAGATCGGGCTTTGCGGAATGAGTGATGCACAGGACCAGAGTCTGTGTTCATGCCTGGGGAGGACGAGCAGCCTCGGTGCCTTTCTTCTGGAGGTGTGTTCCAAGGTGAAGCTGGAGGACGAGTCCCACCAGAGCCCCCTTGCACCTCCCAGACATCTCTGCTTTCTCCTCTTGGATCAGCATCACTTGTGCTGATCCCTGGCTCTGGGCCTGCCTGCCTTCTGCAATGACTCGAGCAACATCTGCTTTGTCCATTAGTGTCTCTCCTCTCCTGGCCTCCAGCCGCCCCCTTTGCTTCAATTGATTAACAGCAATTTCCTTCCCCGACCTGACAGCGCACGCTAAATGGGATTGTCATCCCAAAGCACGAGGGCATGTACGGGTGTGTGAATGGCAGACTCATCGCCCTCTTGGACATCTTGGGAAGTCTTCTGCTCACCCTGAAGGTGGGACTGCCTTTCAGCTTCTTCCCCCTTTAATAAAACTTATGTAATGCCCTTCCATCTCTGACTCCTAAATCCAGTTCTCTCCTTGCTGTCCTCCAATTGTGCTTCAGCAGCCGTCGCACTAAGAGTTGCTTAGCAGCGACTTTCACTTCCCCAGAGCTCCATCATCACTGTGCAAAGCCCCCCGGAAGAGCTCCCTGTCTGGTTGCTGGATGCAGGCTGCTGTCACTCCTAAAGCCATAAATACTCGCACCTAATTTAAAGCCTGCTGAATGCAGGGGGTGGGGCTGGTGTTAATTACGTTTTGGAAATGAAGTGCTTGTGAGCATCTATTTGGTCAATGCAGTAATCAAATGGATCATTAGAAAGCTTTCGGGGAGGAATGTGCTATCTTTGCTGCCTGATAGAGGGCTACTCTTTGAACAGATGCTTCTTTTCGGGGTGAAAATCGATGCTTTTCTTGCAAGAGTCAACGGAGTCTGCTACATATGACTCAGGCTGGGTGGGCTCCAGCCAATGAACTACAGGGTATGGGGGTAAGCGAGCAAGATGAAATGCCTTGTAGCTGATCTCTTGGTAGAAGTCAACGTTGCTGCTTCTGTAATCTTTGAACTTGCTTTTTATTGCTATTATTAATTCCATTTCTTGCGCTGTTCGTATTTTGCAGGAATCTTCACGTGTTTCTGCTGCCATGGAAAATTAATGTCTGTTATAGATCATGAAACACACACTTGTCTTTGGGGAAAGAAAGGGAAGTTGTCAAAGTGTAACTGTAGGGTTTTTTACATAAATGAGCTCTTGTACCTTTCAAAACTTCCCCCCCCCCACCTCCCACCCAGTGTCCCAGGTCTGTGACCCTTTAAATCTCTAGAAAACCAGTTGTATTCAGATGGGTGTTTAGATGAGCAAGGAGCCCTGGCACAGTCCCTGTGAGGGCTGGAGGGGTGCATGTCCACGGGCAGCCCTGGCTGAGGTTTACCACTCTCCTGTGTGGGGCTGTCGACTCCTGTCTCTCCCTAAAGCAGAGAATGCTGTTGGTCATCGCTGCTTTTCTTGTTACCTGCAGCTGAGCCCTGTGTGGGGCTGGTGGGGTGGGAAGGATGCAGCAGCTGCATCAGCATCTGGTAGTTCCCTGTCCTCGCGTGCCAGCACTGCCACGATGCCAGCACATTGTCCATCGCTACAGGATGAATGTGTGGACGAGGGTACGCTGTCTCTTGGGAAGGACGGAGCCCGTCTGAGAAGGGAATTGCTCCTGTGAGAAGGGGTGTACCTGGGAGAGCCTGGGTTTGGGGGAAATCAGCTGCTCTCCCATTGAACGGACACGTTCAGTTGATTTAATGCAGGATGTGGCTGCATTAGACGATCTCCAGAAGAAGAGACTAAGAGGGAGCAATGCCTCCGTGCAGCACAGCCTCAGGATGTGGAGCCTAACGGAAGCACCTGAGAACATGAAGAAATAAGCTGGTGAAGTGTCTAGTGGAGGAGAGAGGATGGGGCTTAGGATCAGAGAGTAATTTAAGTACAAAGAGACATCTGGGAGTCTGTAGTCCAACCTTTACCCAATGCCGTGCCGACTGTGAAGTTACCTCGTGCCGTCGCTGCTACCTTCTGCCTGCAAACAGCATCGCTGACATCAGGAGGGATGGCTTTCCTGGGATGTCAGACTGCTGATTTCAAAGAACTGCTTAGAAGGGCACTTGGCCTCTGGGGTCCTTCCTCTTGCAAATGGTGTTTGTCACCAACTCGCTGAAAATGTGGAGAGGGAGGGGAAAAATCTTCTTGAAAGTCTGCAGGTCAATGTCCTTCCAGGAAAAAAAGAAAAAGAAAAAAGGAGTAATAGTGTTTGGCTCGTAGTAGCGAACAAACACAACATGTCCCTGACTGCCTAAATTGCCATCTGCAATAAAGGGAAAAGGAATAGCATGTTTACCATGGCAGGCTTGAGGGTGATGCAGGCTGCCAGAATTATAACATATTCTTGGAACTGCTAAATGTTATAGGTGGTAATTCCACCTCGGAAAGTCTCCGGGTGCAAATGAAATCTATTAAACATTGGCTCGACACAAAGTGAAACTGGGCATCAGTATAGGAATTAGCTGCTGTTTGGTCCCAGTTTATGGGAACTTGCTCAAGGATGTTTTACCAGATGCTCCAAAACCTGGGAAGGAAGGCTGTGCTGGTGAAAAAGCCAGGTTGGCATGGAAGGGAAGTCAAGACAGCTTGACTTGCAGTCAAAGTGGAAACCAAACCAAGCCTTGAAACAGTCTGCAGGAGAGGGACGTAGCAAACAGAGAGCCGTGGATGCTGGTGAGATGTTAGGAGTTTTTCAAAACTGACAAGGAAGTAAAAGTAAATGAGAAGAAATTTTCAGCCGGTTGGATTAAAAGAAGACAAATGCCACCATCTCCCCTTCCCGCTGTCAATGTCACCATCAGGAGCCCTGAGCCTTCAGGGAGGCTGCATTGGTTCACAGTGGATGAGATTAAATGATTGGGATTAGACCTCGGAAGATAAGTTACACTGGGATAAATTGACTAGGAAGGTGTTAGAAGTTCTTAAAGTCTGAAAAATCTCGATCGGGACCCTGTGCTGGTAGGGGGGAGGCGTGGAGGGCGAACACTGATGCCCTTCAATGTCACAGTGAAAAACAGCCACACTTATGCCTTTGGCTTTTGGGTGGGTAGCTCCTGCCAGGGTTGTAGAAGCCTGAGGAGCATTGGGAGCTGCCGAGAGCTATCAAAACCCCCCGCTGAGATGGTGGCAGCTCCCAGAGAGGCTGTAGGAAGACAAGTCGCTGCAAAGAGGCGGGTTGACCTAAGCCCTGGCAGCAGTGAGGGGGATAGTGTAGTTGATACAGCTCGGTGGGCGTCATGGGAAAACACCTGGTTCAGCCTTTTCTTCTCACGACTGGCAAGTTTTGAGCATTGAATTTCGCACGGACGAGATACATTTGGCTTCCGTAAAGGCATTATTTCCATCCTGCGAGACAGACTGAACGGGAGGCGTGTGAACATGGACATGGAACTCATTAATGGGACTAAAACTGGCTGGTGAGTCTGGACATCCCTCTGATTGAGAATAATCAGAAGGTGTGATTCCCGTGGCAAGGGTCTGGCCTGGGCTGATACTCAGCCATGTGCTATTTTTTATTAGAAAAAAAATATTAAAAATGTTGGCGGTATTTGCGTTGCATTTCTGTTCTGCGGGGGAAAAGCCTCGCCAGCACCATTTTCATGTTTTTATGGGCTTTCGTACTGTTGAGCTTTTTTTTCCCCATGCTGTGCTGGCCCCGGTCCCCCAGCAGAAGTGCCAGTTGGTCACAGCACCGGCATTGCCTGGGCTTGTTCGGCCCCATGTTGCGCAACAGCTGTGGGTCCTCGGCTGCTGCTTGGGCTCCCCGTCCTGATGCATGGCTTGTTCCCACATCCTCGCGCCAGTGATGGTTGTTACTGCTTCTTTTTTACCTTGCCTCTGGCAAAGGGTTATTTTGGAAGGCCTAATAAAAAAAAAAAAAAAAAGAAGAAAGCTTTATGGAAGTGGCTGTATAAATAAGAGGTTGCACACAAATAAATTTAAGATAGCGCTTGGAAAAGCCAAGTAACAGAAGATTTGGGTAAATCCAGGTGAAGCTGCCTGGTTTACCTGCATCCACTGCTGAGGACAACCTTGGGAGCAAGTCAGCCAGATATAAAGTAAAAAGAAAAAAAAAAAATTAAAAAGAATGCAGGCACGCCAGGTTCCAACATCTGGTAGTGGCCTCGGTGTCACAGGCAAAGATGGCAAAGATGGAATATGCTCACATGACAAATCTGAGGCATGGGATCCATATCCCATCTGAGGCATGGGAGGTCTTGAATAGAAAAAAGAGATGGGGAGCTGGCGGAAGGAAGGAGAAGCATGCTGGAGGGGACCTGGGGTGAGCCAGTCTAGAGTCAGTGGTGAAGGTCAGCCCTGACCAGGGCTGCGCTGGCCAAAGCGCATGCGACAGGTCTGGGGGAGCATAATTCCCTCTGCTTGGCACTGGGGATCCACATGCGGATGCTGGGAAGGGTTTGGTGCTGCCAGTACAAGAGAGGCATCTGCAAACAGGAGCGAGCCCGGTGTAGGGCCCCGTGGAGACTGAGCAGGGAGAGGAGCCCAGGGTTTTCTTTCAAGGGAAGAGTAAATGGTATTTTTTTCTTTCTAAGGTAACAGGCACAGTATTTTGAAATGGGCATAAGGAAATCCTCCCTGCAGTATGTATTTCTCTTCCACAAAATCCAAGGAACCTGTATATGCTTCTTTTTCTGGCATGTCTTCCAGAGGTGATTGCAAGCATCTGTGCAGAGCTGCAAAATCGAGATGCTGTGCGCGGGCTGACTCAAGCCGTGGAGGTTTGAATGACTGATTTTATTCAGAAAGTTTCAAATCCACTTACTTTCCAACTGTGCTAGTTGTGCTCATTTATTAACTTCCTTCTTCACCTAATTTACTGTGTGTCAGATGTTCACACCCAGGAAATGTGTGCTTGCATAACTGAAACTTCTGCAACTTGAATGTTCGGTGGTAACTTCAGCTTCTATTTTCTTTTTTTCTTTTCCAACTGTGCTCCGCAGCCTCCGCTCTGCGTGCAGATCTGTAGTAATAGCGCGCTGCTAACTCCTGGGTTGAGTAAAACAGACCCGCTCTCTGAAAAACAGTTTTGTGTGGCGTGGGAATTGGCTGGTTTTGCGGGGAGGGTTATGGGCAAACAAAGCACTTCGAGCAAAAACGTGAAGCAAGGGCAAGAAGCCGGGCTGCACTCTGGATAAGAGTGAGGTCTCCCCTGGTTTTCATTCTTGAATTTGCTTCTTTCATTTGGATGAATACCTCTGGCAGCTATGTGCTCATTTCAGTATCACTTACTGCCTGCCATATTGGAAAAAAACAATTATTAGCTCTTTATTTTTAATAGCACTCAGGGAATAGTCTTGCCATGTATCCATAATTTCAGTGTGAGGGTTTCGTTGTTCTGAGGGTGCGGGTAAAGAAGGACTGTGCCTCGCATCCTGTAACAGCAGCGCTGGTCTCGATTTTTAATTTGCAGCTAGCGTTTTCCAGGGCATGACTGCCCTTGCCCCTGCAGGAGTAGGGGTATAACCCCCTGGAGACCTACTCCCTGTGTAGGGATGTAGTACCCCTGCTCCCAGCAGTACCTTGTGCTCTCCCAGCTCTTCGCACTGCAAGATCTCAAGCCTGGGCGTGCAACAGGGCCAAGCTCTGCATTTGCACAAGTGGTCTCACCATGCAACCAGCCAAGCTGCTGGGTCTTGGGAGGCGATGACTGCCCTGAGGGTGCTGAACTGCTTATTTTTTTATATATTGGAGCATCACATACCCCAGCACTGAGGGAAAACCCTCAGCCTATACAGACATCAGGATGTGAAGAGTTTTCGCTGAGCATTCTGAGACGAACATTACGCGTGATTGCATGTAAGTGGGGAGACCCTGATTTTGAGCTAATAAATGTGGGGGTTTCATACAAACTCTGCATGTGGGAGGGTAAGGGGGCTCTGCTTCCACCTCTTGGTGAAGAGGGAGAACAGCCACAGAGCCACAGCACCCGTGCGAGCTGATGCTCACCTGGAGACCTCGAGCTGTGTACAGAGAAGGGGAAAAGGTGGGCGCAGACCTCAGAGCCTTGGCACGGGTCATCTAGAGACCATGGGGGATCGTTGTCCCCCTTGGCTGCTCGGCTAGAAAATGCCACGGCTGCCCAGGCCCTTTGGCAGAAGGAGACTCCTGCCAACGGGGAGGTTGTCCAAGTCCATTCTGGGGCTCCCAGGCTGGAATTTGCTGTTGCCTGTCCAAGTGGGATCAGCAAGTCATAGGGGAAGGTAGCATTTGCCTGTGGATTTAGGCAAAGAAGAAATGCCCTGTTGCCAAAGCCACTATGAACACACTGTGGGAGCTACAGAAGGCCAGCAGGCAGGACAACCACTGCTCCAGAGTGAGTTTGGGGAGCATCAGTCGTTATTGTTACGGAGACGTGATGTTGCATTGTCTGAAGCAGTGTATGGAGAGGCTGTCTGCACGATGCTGTCACCATCTGCTGTGAGGCTGACAGTGTGGTTTCCTACTGAATCCTCCCTAATCCAGGGAGCGGAGCAGATGCTCCACTGTGGACCTGACTCACTGTGAGACAGTTACACGCTGTAAGAGCAAAATTATTTCCGGATTAAACATTCATATCTGAGGTGTTATTTAGAGCATGCAATTCATTGCTTTTTGGTTGATTGCAATCTCAATAGAATAGACGCCTGTAAAGATACGAGGAGAGATGGGCAAAGATTGCGATACAGCGGGGTGTTGAAATATGTGCAGTGATGAGAGAGTCAGATGGACTTTACTGGCTTCTGTATTTAATAGTTGTACAGATACAGCTTTCCTCAAAGAGAAGCACTGATGACTCCTCCTTTTCAATACGGAAAGCTGCTGTAATAAAATCCTGTAATGCTACGGGCGGGCTTGTGTCTAACGTATCGTCACACATGCTGTCATTGTCTCATCTTTAGAAAACTGTGTGATGTTCTGGAATGACCTTTGAACACTCAGTTGTGATAAATTGGGGTCCTAACTTTGCAGTAACACATCATAGATGGTTCGACATCAGTACTTTGCTTAGAGTGTGAATGTAGCATGCTGAAGACTTTATGTGAAACCACAAAACAGAACAGCTCTGAAACACAATTTGTGCCCTGGCCAAAAATGTGGAAGTAAGAGCTCATCAGACCTTCACTTAGGATGTTCAGGATGCAACGCTGTGTTTGCTGCACGATGCGTAGGTGCCGCAATGAGAAACAACACAAAGATTCAGTGGTGGAATCAAAACCACAATTTATAACCTGGGTTGGGTGAGAATGTGTTACTGGTAGTGGGTAAAGCTTCTCCATCACCAGGGAAAAAAGTGTGCCCCGAAACCGCAGGACAACCAGTGAGGAAACAATTTGGTGTAAGTGATTTCCCAAGCAGAAGATTCAGAGCCTGGTGGGATTGACGGCATTTTGCAGATGATAGCAGAGCCTAAGATACTGTGGAAAGTGGGGTCACAGGCTTGGAAGTGAAACTGGAAGCAGGATCACCAGCGAAAAGGGTTTGGGAACTTCTGCCCTGTGGTTGGTAGTGGTGGTCAGAGGGGTCACAATGTGCAAATCCTGCAAAGGGAATGTCGCAACCACCAGGTCCCATTACCTTGCCCCTAGCTCAGTGACTCAGATGTAACCACAAGCCTTAAGATGGGGATCTCGGGCTGGGAAGAAGAGGAGAGGGTTCTATCCCAGATCAGGTAGTAAACTGGAGGTGGAAAATCTAGGTTCAATTCCATGAGCCAGATTATAGTGGGAATTTAAGTCCATGTGTCTTCCCAGAAGGCTTCTAAGCACCAGGCTGTTGCTTATTCCTACAAGATTCTATGAAAAGCTTCAGTCTTAATTAATCTAATTTTTTCAGGAACATTTTATTGTGAAAAATCCTGAAATCATAGGCTTGCTAAGATAAGGTGTGTATTACTTCCAGCATGGTGGGACTCCTTACAAGAATTCAATAAGTTGTTTTGTGGGGAGACTGTTAGTCTGTGGCCATGCTCTAACCAGACAGATTTTTCTGGGCCCTTAGGCCTGCAGATGGGCTTCTTCCTTGCTAGTGTGGAGATTTATGAACTGCTCTTCTCCTCCTCACCATGAGGATTGCTTAAATAACCCCCGTGTTCTCCCAGTTCTCATACTTTCAACTTTCCCTTGTTTTCTGGGGGTTTTTTTGAGGGCGGGGAGAAAGTGACTGCTTCCCCCAAAGAAATCCCAACTCTTGCTGATGCTTTCTAGCATTTTCATGTTGTCATAACGTCTCTCGTACATTTTGTGGTCCTGTGCAAGTGTTCACCAGGGTATCTGGGTTTTGGTACACCACACGCATCACCTGCTTCTGAACTGCTGCTGATTTGAGGAAGGTGTTTAAAATATGAAGGACCTAAATAGCTAGAAAGGAAATCATGTTACTTAGAAACCAGGAGGAACTGCCCATTTTCCTTTTGGGTGAAGAGTAGGGATTTTCAGAATTTGGTCTGGGTGTGGTTGGGTGGTGTTAGAAGCTGGGCTTTGGTCCCTGGGATAATCAGCTCTGAGCTAATCAGCTCTACAAAACCTCCATATTTATTTGGTACATTTATTAATTTTTTTTCTTTTTCCCTATCCTTTTATTTTTGTGTGGTAGAAGGTTTTTTCAACTTTCTTTGGTGTCCGTAGCTGGAAGAACAGCCTTTTCAACAGCTGCGGAGGGAGTGAGATGTGCAGCTGAGGGAACACTGCGTCCTTCCTGAGGCACGAATCCCGGCTCCGGCGGTGCTCGCTTCAGGTAGCTACACGCATGGCGTAGGTGCCATGCATGACTAACAGATGACTGCAATACCTAAGGCTTCTTACAAGGGGTTGATCTGAGGTGAAAAGAGTGAGGAAGAAGGAATCTTACGTGACTCTGTGGACTGGTTCTTTGGGGGTGATGTAGAAGTAATTTGCCTGTGAAGTTCTCCTCCGGCAAAGTTTAGCCTTACAGCAAAATAGTCTCAAGAGTTGTTCTAAACTCATGAAAGTCAGGCTGACCAACACATCCAGCAAACTGGACATTTCCTGATGTGTGCTTGAGTGCAACCGCAGACTTTATTTGATGTGCTAAACTACCGTGAAAACTCCTCCGAAACTAGAATTAAGCTTGTGCATCCAGGCTATCCTACAGCTGCTTCTACAGGAACTATTTAGACCTTCAGGAGCCCTACCTTCAAGCTTGCCCCATCCTCTGCCCATATCTCTTCTGGAGGGCCAGAAGAGCTTCTGAACATCTGGTTGTGGTTCCTGCAGTTGATAGTATATTTTCATCTGGTTTCAGAAGTACAGATTGCCTGTTCTCCTGTCCTGGTGTGACTGGAAAAGGTGGATGGATTCAAGAAATGCCAAAATAATACACATTTGGTATCAAATACAATTTTCATCCTTCATTGCTTGTCACCAGCCCAGACACGAAAGAATGGTTGTAATCACAAGGGTGCTACAACAGGTGAGACAAAGGCTTAAGATGACATTGGTGAAATTACTTTAACCTGATGCCAGCAATACTGAGCTGTTGATGATTTGAAAAACGTGAGCGAAGAAAATGACATGAAAGCTGAAGGTTTCCCTGTGTCCCGGGGTAAAAGATTTGGAGATGTCAGAGGTTCAAGCGGCCCTGTGTTTCTTGAGGTCTAAAATCGACATCTGTAGTGTCTGGGACTTAAGAACATAAGCAACTCCTTTGGTATGTTAAGCTTAAGCTGTATCTGGATGGTGTTGCAACGTCCTCTGGGCTGTGGGAGAAGAACAGTGCTTGAAATATGCATGTTTGAGCTGGTCCAATGCAGCCTGCCTTTGCTGGAGCATGACTTCCTTCCTTGGACGAAGCCAGGGATTTGTGGGCTCTAAGTGGCAGCTAACCAACTTGGCATATAGGAACAAGAAGGGCGCGTCCCTGTTTCAGGTGCAGAAAAATGTCAGAGCATGTGGAGGGTAGATGAAGGTGGAAGAAAGACTTAGTTTATTTTTTTCTCTTTCAAAGCGTATTGTGTTTCTTGTTGCTGAGAATGATTTCATAATTGCAAGCATATGGTGAAAATTTCTGGGTATGAAGCATAGAGCTGAGGTCTGAACATGTGTCATTTGGGGAGGGGAGGATCTTCTTGTGGCAAAATTTCTTGCCATTCTAACACAAGGAGCGAAGGGAATAAAGATTGATTATGGTTATTGGTGTCGCTGATTTTTTGGGTGAATTCACCCCAGCCTTTGCTTTGACAGACACTGTGGTCACTTCTGCTCCTGTGGTCGGGTGCAATGGAGCTGGTATGCAATGGGTGTTCATCACACGATGACCTGGCTGGCCCACAGTCATCTCAAAGAACAAAACTAGTCCAGCGTGGGCTGTTATGTGTTTTCCAGCTTTTTGACGTGTGCAGGGTTGTGTTTTTGAGCTGTACCCTGTGGCTATGTAGACTAGATGTTTCCTTCTGACAGCGAGAATTGAGACTGGTGTAACTAGTGGTTTTCAGGAGCAGAGGCTTTAAAACAAACTGAGAGTTCATGTTTTACTTGTTACTGTCGTTCCAAATGTAAAACTGGAGAGCACTTCAACATCATTGTCACGGCACTCTTCCCCATGAGTCAAAAATGCCTTTGGTCTGCTGGGAATGACAAACAATGCTGGCAAAAGGAAAGTCAACAAGGCTAAAATCAAAATACTTGTATTTATAATTTACTTTTGCCGTGGTCCCTGGAAGGCTTCCATTGCAGATGCAGGGTCCTATAGGGTTAGGTGTGATGCAGAAATAGAACAGAGCGTAATCCAGGTTCCTGAAGGGTTTGAGCTATATGGGACTCCTCCACTGGCCAAATTGGCACCGACGTGCTTGGAGGCTGTGTCACAGACATACTGCTTTTAATTGAAAAGAAAAGTTTATAGACTTCTTTTTCAATTGCAAATTGAATTTCTTGTGTCTTGTCAATGGCTCTTGGATGGCCATTGTGGAAGGATCCTTTTGGTGAAACAAAAGGGCTACAAAAATAATAGAAATGAACGTCTGCAGCTGAAGAGCTTGACTGAGACTTGGAAAGTTTGCTTTGGGTGGGAGCCAGGTCCTGCTGAGGTCTGCAGGAGTTTTGCTCTTGTCCTTGGCAGGGCCAAGCTTTCACCCTTGGAGATCATGTCCTGAGGAAGAATTCTAGTCTAAAATAATTTTCAAAATTTGCATTGTTTGACTCACATCCAAGCTAGGCTGAGTGGCTTTGTGTTTCTGACTGACTCAGATTGCTTCCCTCACCATCTTATAAGGGTAGGGTCTCGATGGCCAAGCGCAAGGGATTATCAGATGTGAACACGCCTGCTGCCAGATTCCTGAACCAACAGCTTCTTCAATAGCTTGTGCATAAGGACTTCCTGGGCATCTGCTTCAGCTGCGTATTTTTGGTGGGAGATATGCTGGGCAGCCCCAGCACATGAGAGCGCCACACTGTAGCTTCTGCACGTGTCCTATCCATCAACTTTTTGAAAGGAAAAGAGAAATGATGGAGAGCATTTTGATTCCTACTGCATGTTTGTGCTCTTCTGGATTACTTCCCCCACCCCTCTTTTTCAGAACATGGTGTCAGGAAAAGCAGCTTGTTCAATTCACAGTCCTGAAAACCCTGGAGACGCAAGGCCAGGTTTTTCCCTTGGTATTAAGACCTGCTCTAGTATCACATCATAGAATCTACATAATTATCAAGATTCAAGGTTTGCCTCCTGAAGTCAATTGGTACCATAGCAGACCCCAACAAATTATTTTTTTTTTTACTGAGAGTGTGAACTCATTTTAAGAGGTTCCTTTCCGAAAACCTTGAAAACTGTTTGAAAAATAGATTTATAGTTTATAGGCTCTGTTCTGTTGCACCTGAACTGTCCAGCATGGAGTGCATGATTTAGACTTGAAAAAACCCCTAATCTGTGAATGACTGCAATACAGGGGCTATCGAGAGGATCCTTGAAGTCTCTGCTGAGCCGTGCTCTCTGAAACACGTGAGTTTGTGAGGGGAAGAATAAAAGAGAATCTGAGAAATTTGGGGTGTTTTATTTTTAGAAAAACAAGTTCTTTTTTGCTAGGAGAACTTTTGTTTTCTGTGCTGTAAAATAAAGCAGTGATATGATCCTGCTGTGCCTCAGGCTGTCCACTTAAAATAAAGGAAGGCCTAAACCGACAGACCATCTGGAAGCCTGTGCAGAAGGAGCATGCCAGCGCACGCTGACGTGGAAGAGCATCCTTTGGATGTATTTTTAAACACTGGTCAATCCACTGTTGGCTTTTTTTTTTTTTTTTTGGGTCTGTGTTGAGTTGATGGCAACTTCTCAGAGGCTTTTGCTTCATGTTCTAGTCCTGGTCAGTTCCTTCCTATTTCATTACAGGCTGAAATGGAACACTGGGACGCAGTATTTACATCCTTCTGCTACGAGTAGCACCAAAACCATCTCTGTGGAGAATGGAGGGTGAAGAAAATGCATTATCTGTTGGGTTTAGGGTTTTATTTTGGTGTTACTTCCCTGGCTGGCTTCCTCCGTAACCAGGACAGTGCTTTGCATAGCTGGTTTCACTGCTGTGATGAGTGCCAGCTGCGCTTCCTCTCCCATGCACAGGGTGAGGGATGGTCCCTCCCTCACCCTGCCTTCCCTCAGCTTTGCAGGGTGGCATCAGGCACTGATCTAGCAGCTGCTTTTCCTGAGGCTTTGGGCTGAAACTGCCACCAGCAGCGGGGATTCCTCTGGGTGCATGGTCACCAAACGTTTTTTTGACCATGCACCCCTATCTGCAAAGAAATGCTTGAGCACACACCTTCAATGTATGTGTGTACAGTAATTTATAATTTATTAGGTGTGCTGCTGAAATTCTGATATTTATTCCTGCAACCCATCTTGTGCATCCCACTATGGAGATCACTGCTGTAGGTGATGAAAGCACAAAAGGAGCCAGGAGGCTGGTGGCAGAAGCTTGGCTAGATCTCCTCTTTACCAGGGCACAGTAAGGATTTCCTCCTCTTCCCAGTTTTCTTGAGAGGCCTGCTTCTTGTGACACCAAAGCATGGAGTGGGAAGTTTTCCATTTTGTTGGATTTTTCAGAACTTACTCATTACTCATCAGGCTTTGTTTCAATGCTACTTCTGAGATGAGCAGGAATTTGCCCCCATTCCTGGGAAAAGGAGTGAATCTCCAGCGCACGTAGCATTCCTACTCTTAGGTTGTGTGCTCAGATGTTCACGTCCCAGCCCTGCACCTGATGTTTGACTTAACCTGCCCATTTGACTTGGCCTGTGCAACGTGCTCTGTTGCTCGTGATTAAAGGATGGCTCAGGCACAAGGGTTTAGCACCTCGTAGTCACAAGCGTCTGTAGGGGAACCGGGCAGCTCTTTTAAGAAATGTTGGGGAAATCTGCTTGTTTGGGGTTTTTTTGGTGGAAATTTTCATGACACAAGCAAGATCAACTCCACCTCCTAAAGGAAATGCACAATGCACCACGCAGCCTCCATGAAGAGATGAGTCTTGGTTTCTTGGAGGGCAGTGGAGAGAGATATTTGAAAGCTGGTTCATTTTTCAAAAAGGGCAAGTGTAGGCACTTTTCCCCTCTTCTCACCGTGACCCATGTAGAAAGCACTGAAGGACTAAAGGACACCACAGTGGCATGGACAGTCATGCCATTGACTTCTGTTACTTTCGTCAGCCATATGTACAGCTGCGTTCTTTTTATAGTGACACATATGGCACTATCATAATTGAATTTTTCATAATAATTGATTTGACCTGTATCATTCTGTTTGCTGTAGCAGAGCTAATTCGAACAGACTGAGATTGGGACTGAAAATACAGTCTGGTTAGCAGAGGAACCATAAGGAGCCTGACTTCACAGTAATGATGCACGATCTGTTTTATCCAGTCCGGTTCATACCATTTACACTCAGCATGCGGTCAAGGCCGATACCAGTTTTGTTTCCATCCTAAGCTGGGATACAGGGGGAGCAGGTGGCTGCCTCTGTCCATGTTAGCATCCTTGTTTCCCTCCAGCAAGGCCAACAGGTCTAGGACTCTGTGGTTGGTGACTCTTGTCCATGTTTCATGGGAAACATGCATGTGAGGCATTAGAGCTGCTAGTCCCATCCCTGGAGAGTGGGACACTAAAGGCTCTCCTTATCATCTGCTTAGCTTCATACGGCAAACTACGGAAACACCAATGAAGAGAAAAGCTGGAATTGGTGAGCTGAGTCAAGACTTGTATTTTAAAGGAAAAAAATACCCCTCTGGTGGTCTCTGAATTTCCCCTTGGCTGAAGGTGGAGCTTCGGTTCAGACTCTCAAATGAAGAAACAGTGGTTAGAAACTGTCCTACGAGATTAGGAAGGTGCAAAAATGAGCTGCAGCTACTTTCTCTCTCAGTGCTCTCAGCTGCAGCTGAGAATCTAGCCCAGACTTTATTTTTGGCACAGGGAAAAAAATAAATATCCTTTGATACTGTTCAAAAAAATGAAAGTAAATGTCGAGCCCTGTGCCTTCAGCAAGGATCTCTTCTGCTGTATTGCAGCGGCATTTTAGCACTGAAATCCACTTGCTTTGATTGCTGATGAGGAAAAAGACATAAAAGGGATTTATTGTGAAATAATGGATTTGATCCCTAGTAATCCTTTCTTTGGGATTAAACTTGGAATATTATTTTTGTGATCTCTGGAATTAGACTCTGCTGGCGTAACAAACCAAAGCATGTGAGTTTCACTGCAGGATGAGGTTGAGCTGTGAATAGAGCTGAGTGAATTACTTGCACAAAACAAAGCAGCTGATGAATTTATGATTCTATTTCTGATTATGCAAGGTCTACAGGCAAGCGTAAAAACAGCAAAAAGAAACCCCAAACACAACCCAAAGCAGAAAAGACCCCAGATCCTCTCTTCGTAGTTGAAAGTGCACCTAGGCCAGTGGGATCTGTGAGGACCATTGGTTAGAGCTTCTTTTTCTGAGTATTTTCTGCTCATGTGAATTACAAGCTGTATCTGCTCCTGTTGGTATGACTGTGGGCACGAGGTGTGAAATGTCAGTGCGGGCCGGCCTGGTGCAGATGCTTGTGTATGGCCTCCATGCTTTCCGGAGAGATTCGTCAAGCCCGAGCTTCTCTGTCCAAATGGTGCCCACATTCACAAGCCTTAGGTTTCTCAAGACGTGGTTAATTTGGCCCAATATGTGCTGAGAAGTCTTCCTGAGCAGTTTGTTTATGGGCGTATTAAAGCAAAATAGGTACAAACTGTGCTGTGAAACCTCGGCATGTAACTCTGAGGTCCCAAATCTTTCACAGAAAGCTATTCCAAGGAACTTCTCTGTTTCCCTGCCAAATTTCAGCTTTCTGCACTTGAGGTGGGGCATAGATGGCTCTTAAACAGAGGGAAAGTTCTTCTGTGTTCTATTTTAAAACAGCTTTAACAATGACCCAGCAAAAGCTATGGGACAGGGAGCAAGCTATGGAAAGGGAAAAATATCCATTGCCTGCCCTGCTCCTGGTTTTGCTGTTGGACTCACACAACCTAATTTCTGGTTGCAAAGATCACTTCTGCCACTGAACTTTGATCAGGCTCCTATTTCACCCTCACCTTGGGAGCTGCTGTCCTGGAATGGCATAAAAAACGTGGGTGAAGGAGCAGCAAGGAAAAGAACCCTGGAAATCCCCTTGGGAGCAGGGGCCACATTAGTCTGGTACCCTGTGTCAACTGCATCCCCAGGTCATTGCACTGCTGTGTTGCTAGCAGCCCCTCTTTTGGGAGCCAAGCCAAATGAGAAGGATCCCAGGTATTACCTTCTCTGAAAAAAGCATTACCTCCTGCAAGTGCTGGGCTTAGGATTCCTATGCCATCACTCCAGGTTCAGGAAATTCATAGAGTGCCTGGATTCCCATTAAAACTGCTGCTAGCATGGGGATCCCTACCAAGAAAAACCTTGTAAGGACTTTTTGAAACTGGGCAATGCATGCCATGTAATCCCTTAGGAAGCAGCCAGTGACTACAGCCCATTTTCCAAAGGTAAAAGAGTCTCGTGTTTCCTTTGGGGGATAAAAAATGTGTTAATCCTTTCCATTTTTGGTTCAGAGAGAGCGAACTACTTTTCCTAGCAGCAACGTATATTGAAGGGTTACAAGCAGTGCATGAGGAGCTTGGAATAAATCCTGCTTGGCTGATGTTCAGGAGCTTTTCTTGAGTACACTGTGTCTGATTATGGCTGCTGACAGCCTTGTACACAGTGTACAGCAGACACCACTCCAGTACAGCACCGTTGTGTGCCACCTGGCAGGACTGCGGGTGTAAACTCCTGAGGCTTGAAGACTGGCATGAGCGTTTCTCCTCTCGAAACCCGTAAGAAACGGCACGAGGGATGATTCAGATGCACAGCCTCCTGCTCTGCGGTGAGGGTGTTGGTGCATGCGTCTTGCCTGCTGCTGTTTAGGCAGAGCTGGTGACTTTGCTCATATGTACTGCTGATGGGGGATGCCCAGCAGGACCCCCAACCCCCGTTAGAAGCCTTTGTGTGCTCCAGACCTGTCTGCACACCACGCTGCTGTCTTCCGTCTGGGGTGCAACGACTGATGCTGCTTCCTTCCCTTTCAGCCACATTAGGGAACACCACCCAGACTTCTCATTTTTCTACTGTAGAATTTTGCTGTTGAATGCTCCCTAGCCCTTCCTCGTTCCCTGTGCCTTTTCCCCCTGCCTCCCACGCATGCCCTTGGATGGAGCGCACCCTCAGCAACTTTGCAGGCAATGCAGAACTAAGGGGAGTGGCTGACATGCTGAAGAGCAGAGTGTAGGTCCAGAGGGACCTTGAGAAACTTGGGGATTTGGCCAACAGAAACTTCCTGAAGGTCAGCAGTGAGACGTGCAAAGTCCTGCACTGGGGGCGGGAAAACCCCATTGCATAGATCCAGGCTGGAAACCAACTGGCTGAGCAGGTCTCCTGGGAAGGGCCTAGGGATTACAGCGGATGCTGCGTTGAATATGACCCAAGGTGTGCTCTCACTGCAGAGAGGGAAAATCATGTCCTGGACTACCTTAGGCACAGCAGGGGCAGGACATCAAAGGATGTTGTTATCCCCTCTATTCAGTTCTGGGGAGGTCAAGTCTGGATACCGTGTCCATCTTGGGCATCACCCACAGAGGCAGTGCTTGGAGTAAATCTGTGGAGCTCTCTGCCAGCAATGCCAAAGATGCTGTCGGTTCCCATGGGCTCAAAAAGGGAGAGGACACAACCACAGAAGACAGATCTGTTGGGAATGCATTCACGGAAGAAAAGTCTGCATGGAACAGCTTGTTCTTGGTGCCA
>NW_010251365.1:1464-6484 GCF_000690775.1 Eurypyga helias | reverse complement strand
CCTTATTGCAGCCTTCCGGTGCCTGCAGGGGTTACAAGGAAGCTAAGGGGGACTTTTTACAAGGGCCTGGAGTGACAGGACAAGGAGTAATGGGTATAAATTGAAAACAGGGAGGTTTAGATTGGATGTAGGGAAGAAATTCTTCTTGGAGCGGGTGAGGAGGCACTGGGACAGGCTGCCCAGAGAAGCTGTGGATGCCCCATCCCTGGAAGTGTCCAAGGCCAGGCTAGATGTGGCTTTGAGCAACCTGGTCTAGTGGAAGGGGTCCCTGCCCATGGCAGGGGTGTTGGGACTGGATGATCTTTAAGGGCCCTTCCAACCCAAACCATTCTGTGATTCTAAGATTCTTTGAGCCAACTGCTCTGCTGGCAGGCACACACACACGTCGCAGAGGACCATGCGACATGGGGACAGTGTGGCAGATGTAATCCCACTGTGGCAGTGGGGCAAGCCACCATCCCTGGTCAAACACCTCGGGGCTGTCTCAACCAGCCAGCCTTGGCATCACAGGGAGCTGGTCCCTGAGAGCCCACGCGAGGTCCCTGGTGATGTCTGGGGAGCTGGGGCAGGGTGTGAGCACCAGAGAGAGCCACCTCCAGCCAAGCTGCCCTCCTTTGCAGTCAGCCAAGAGAAGCACGCTCTGGCTTGTCCCCTGCAGTGACCTTATCCAGGAAAGAGCCACCCAAAGACATAGAGATGAAATCTCCAGCAAGTGCTGTGCCTCCCGTGAGCCCCCATACCTTCAGGATGAGGTCTCCCTCCTGCAAGGAGCTGCCCTTTGCCGCCAACCCGCTCTCCACTATGTGCTTGATGAAGAGCTGACTTCCCAGCTTCAGGCCATACTCTGCACCAGAGAGAGCTCATGACAGTACTGGATCCAGGTGGATGCAGGACCCCCTCAGGGCCCTCCCTTGCCACCATCCCCACAAGCCCATCCTGGCTTCCTCTGGGGCACTAACAATCCCCAAAGCTGAGCTCTGCAACCCCAGGCTGAGGTCAGGTGGGTTTGGTGTGCCCAACACAGCACGCACTACCCCATCAGCTCGTGCCAGACCCTGGCACCAACCCTGCCATCACCTCCTCCCCACAGGGACACTCAGCCACACATCGGGTGGCAAGATCCAGGGATGGAGGGAGCGGGAGGGCCTCACCTTCGTCCTGCTGCTGCTTCACCAGGACCGACGTGATGGGCTTCATTGGCACATCCCGGCGCGGCAGCCGCTTGAAGCCCGACACCAGGGCCAACCCACTGGTGTCCCCTCCGTGGCTGAAACCATTGGTGGAGTGGTGCTGGCTGTAGCCTCTGCAATCCAAGCCACTGCCCAGACTCTGTCTCCAGTGGCTGCTGTCCTGGCTTCGCCTCCGGCTGCGAGACACCGACTTGTGGTGGCGGCGGTCGTCCCGGTGGTGGCCAGAGCTCCTCTCGCTGGATGAGTCCCCATCATAACCCTGGTTGTGGTCCAGGTCATCCTGGGAGCGGTGCAGGGCAGGATCCGCACTGTGCAACCCATAGTCCTCATCTGAGTCATAGCGTCGGGGCAGAGGGGGGGACCCAGGACTGCTCTTGCTCACGGGCAGCTGGACTTTCTTCAGTCTCTTCAGTGTCTGCAGGAGGAAAGTGAGAAGGAGAGGATGGTGGGAGCAGCCATCTCTGTCAGGAGACGCTTCTACAGCAAATTCCAAGCCCTGATTGGAAACCCCGAGGTGTGTGGGACAGGGGAGCTGGGCTGTGGACAGACACACGGTGCACAACACTGGCCCCTGTCTCACTGCACGGCACACTCACGATGTTGGCAATCTTGCCGCAGGTTTTAAGTGTCTGGATGGCGAAGGAGGACAAGACATTCTCCATGGAAAGGCCATTCACCATCACGATGTGATCCTTCCTCCTGGGAGGGAAAACACAGCCGTGGCTCTGCCCCGGGTGCAGCCCCCAGCTGGGGGGAGCTGGCAGGGTGGCAAAGCCAGCTGTTGCCCCAGGGGTCCTCATCCCAGCCAGGCAGGGCGGCAGCAGTGGACCTTGTCCCAGCAGGAGCAATTCACTGCCCTTCCCATCCCCGCTGACAGTGAGCACCCACCAACATCCCCGTGCACTCACTGGAGCTGGCCCACCGCTGGTCCCCCGGACACCACATCCGAAACGACCACTGCTGTGTCCCCAGTCACCCTGTTGGGACGGTCCCGGCCTCCAGAGACAGCGAAACCAAAGCCTCGTTGAGGGTCCTAGTGGGGATGGGCAGAGAGGAGTCAGGCAAAGCCGGCCCCACAAACCCCATCCTGTCCCATGGCCACCCCAGGCCACGCTCACCTTGCTCAGTGTCACCGTGTGCTGCTCCCAGATTACCATCTCCTCCATGGTGGCCACCTGCCAACACAAGCGTGGGAAGGCAACTGCTGACCGGTGCAGCAGCCCCTGCCCAGCAGCCAGGGGCGCAGGCTGGCTCTGGCTCCTCTTTGCAGCCGCTGGCCCCTTCCTCAATCCCACTTTGTGCTGCAACGAACAGCAGAAGCAAAGCTGTGCCACAGGCGCCAGCAACCACAAGAGTGCAGAGGATGGAGCCTCCCGCAGTGCCCGGGCATCCCCCAGTGGCACCAGAACTTGCAGCTGTGTCACACCCCAACAAATCCTGAATGGCAGCTTACTCCGAAACCCAGAGCTGTGTGACATCCCCGCTTCAGGTCTACCTCCACCTCCTCAGATGTGTGTCCATGGGAGGGGAGGTTTTACACACGGCAAGCAGATCAGGACCCATCGCCAAGGCTGGGACCACCTGGCCACATCATCCTCATGGTCCCGCTCCCCTCCCTCCTCCGGGGAGCCAGCAGACCCCAGGGTACTGCTTTGGATGGCACTTCAGTGCCCTCCCACCTGCCTGCTCTGGGATCCGGCACAACAGCAGAGCCAGCAGCTCTGACAACCACACCGGAAGTACCAGTGCCCCAGCTTCACCCTTTGGTTTACCTGGGTTTTCCCTAAATCCAACATTTTCAACCCAGGACAGATGAGCCTCACTGACAGGGTGACATCCCATCTGCACTGAAATGCCTGGGACAGGCCTACAGATCCCCTCCACCAGGTTCTGGCTCCCCAAAGGAAACGTCAGTGGTGGGGGACAGCAGGCCCAGTGCATCCCGCGACAGGAAGGAGCCAGTTTGATCAGGGACTCGAAGGGGCTGGGTTTATCCATGCCATTGCACGTGCCAAGGAAACCCTGGTGAGACCATCAAGTCATTCTCCAGGGCAGTGAGGATGGGAAAGCCAAGAGCCCAGGGTGATACCACCCCCACCAGCAGGTCCTCACCACTCCAGCCGGGGCAGGGACCAGGGAGGAGACCCACACCTGCTGCCTGCCCGCACCAGCCCTGAGCCCACGGCCAGTGGGGGGTGAAACACCCCCCAGCCCCAGCCAGGCTGCCCCTGGACGGCATGTCCCGCTCCTGCCCCAGGCACCTGGAGGCTGCCAGCACCCATCCGGGTCCCACCCACGGCATAGCACACCCATGGATGGCATGGCCACAGCCATGGCACAGGCACAGCCCATCATGGACACAATGGGCTGTGGCCACCCCAGCACTGCCATGGCTGGGTCTGGTGTAGGGAGATCTCCCCAGTGCTGATTGGCTGACACCTGAGGCACGGGAACTATCCCCTGGCACTGACTGGCTGGCAGCTCTGCCATGACAGGTCGCCAAGATCCCACGTCTCTGCCACCACAGGTCTCTCCGGGCACTGGCAATCGGCTGCTCTGCCATAGTAGATCTCTGATCGGTCAACAGCTCCGCTGTGGCACATCTCTCGATCCTGATTGGCTGTGACAAGTCTCTCCAGAATATGATTGGCCAATGGCTCTGACGCAGCAGATCTCTGGAGGTCTGATTGGCCTATGGCTTGGCTCACACTGGCCCTGCTGCCCAAGCACTCTGTCCCAGGACACCCGCATGGCCCCATGGTGCCCGAGGGCTCTGGGACAGCTGTGCTGGTGTCTGTGCCAGCTCCCCAGTGCGACTCAGCCACCCTCAGGTCTGTCCAGGGTCCCCCCACATCAGCACCACAGGAAGCTAGAAAACTCTATAGACCCTTTGTGAATCAGCCATGGGGCAGCTTCAGTAGGACTGGGGGGCATGAGATGAGCACTGACACCCCCTGGACAATGCTGTAGGCAATGCCAAGCTGGGATCCCATGTGGAAGCTGGGGCCAGCAGTGGAGAGCCAGCCCTGGGGCAAGCGCAGCAGCTCAGCCCCAGCACTGGGGTTTTTTTGTGGTCAGCCCCCAGCCAGAGCCACACCAAAGTGGCTGGTTGGGCCCCTGAAATCAGACCCAGCTCATGGCAGCCCTGGGGAGGGACAGTGTAATCATTCACCCGGGGCCTCAGAAGTAGCCCCGGCTGGCCAGGCTGCAAGCCAGCGAGCACAAAGGGCAGAGTCCAGGTTTCCACTCTGCGTCATGAGCTGCCAAAACCCGCCCAAGTGCCCACCCGCCAGTGGCCCACATATGGGGACACCTGTGCCTGGTGGGTGGCTGGGGCTGAGCAGGACCCTGGTGTGGTGGCACCCATGGTCCTGTCCCTGCGCATCTGAGACCGGTAATAAACAGGAGACCCCAGCATGGCAGTGGGGTGGTTTCCTGCCAGATCAGTGAGCTGAACTGGCAGGTCCCATCTCGGCAATGACACCGGTGTCAGCTGCTCGCTATACAGGCTCCCTGGACACCCACGGGGGACACAGTGCGACACCCACGGGTGACACAGTGCGAGCCATAGGTCCAAGAGCCCCTGACCATGGGACAGCCAGAGCATGTCCCTCCCTGGTCTGCTGTGCCAGAGCCAAACCCACCACCACCTAACACAGCCCCTTGCTGTTCCCAGCCAGCTCCCACTGCTGTCCCATCACCGGGGCACCCCAAATCAGCCACACACCTGTGTCCCACTGCTGCCCGTGGCTCTCCGGGGACAGCAGCAGCCTTGGGGAACAGCAGCTCCCGTCTCACCAGACGGCGCCGCCAGGCCCCACCCAATTCGC
>NW_010251365.1:0-1435 GCF_000690775.1 Eurypyga helias | reverse complement strand
CCCCACCCCTTCGAGGACCTGGCGCAGGGCCTGCCCTGAGCCAAAGGCCGAGGCTGGCAGCTGGGAGAGCCGGCTCAGCCGGTTTCTGACTGAAACCAGCCTGCAACAGAAGTGGCCCCACTGGGAGAGGCACTATCTGGGCTGAGCTGACCGCAGCCCAACCTGGCATGCCAGGCACTGGGCACCAGCAGCACGGGCAGCCTCACACACCCCACTGCGCCTCACATGCACCGTTGCCAGCATCTTCCAGGGTCTTTAATGACAAATGAAGTCTAGGCTGCACCAGGGCAGCTCATTCCCCTGCAAGGTCCCCAGTTCGAGGCTGTGCCCAGTCCTGGGTGACACCACCACCAATGCCCACCGTGGGGACAGCAACAGGCAGGAAGGTTATTTATCAGAGACTGATGCACCCTGCCCACCCCAGTCTTGTACCACGGCCATCCCCACCACCTATAACCTGTTTCTCAACCCACCTGCTGATAGGAGTCCTCAATATGGGACCCCAAAGTCTTCCTGGGATCAGCGGGGTCCCAGTTCTCAGCCAGTGCTGCAAGACTTCTCTTGTCTGGTCCTGGCTGGGCAAGGCCAGAGTCCCGATCTCCCCTTCCCAAAGCTCCTCTGACCCAACCCCACCCACATTGCAATGGGCTGATCCTGACAACTCTCGCTCTGGGAAAAGGGTCTCTGGACGGTCTGACCCACCAGTAGGATGAAGGCACGTCCTCCAGCCCCCGGATTACAGAGTGGGATCCCAGGATCCCTCTCCGTGGTATCTCCGTGCCATCGAGGCAGGACTCCAGAAGGGCCACCGGATCCTGGAGCCACCCAGAGAGGGAAAAAGCATGTCCAGTTCCCTGGGTAAAAGCAGGGCTTGGTTCCTGTCCCCAGCTGGGAAGTGGGGCCAGCAGATCCTAGGAGACAGGGTTAGGCACTCACCGAGCCTGGGATCCGACCAGGAAGGAGCAGAGCTCCGGGGCTGGTGGCAGTGCTGTCACTCCAGGGTGCCTTGCGTAACCCTTTGTGGGCCAGGTTAAAGAGGAGGAAGGTGGTCCCGGGGCAGCTTCCTGAGCACAGCAGGGTTCCCGGGGGGCTGTCCTTGTCCTCCACGGTGCTGGTGGCTCAGCCATGTCCGCTCGCCTCCCACCCAGCCCTGGGCTGTGTGACAGGTTCACAGGATGCTGGGGGTGGCGGTGCCTGGGGACAGGGGTCCCTTCTCCCCCACAGCCTGACCCTCTCCAAAGGAGATGGTGGGGCTCTGCACCAACCCATACTGCTGCAGACCCCCAGACTCTCCCAGCAGCCCGGTCGTGAGTCCCCAAAGGGACCAAATGGCTTCGCCCAGTGCTTGAAGAGGGGACAGGGATGTTGACCAGTCTGGGCCTCCCAGACCTGTGGGGGGGTAGGGGAAAAGGTGACCCTGCTGATGGCTGCCATC
>NW_010251364.1:4828-7918 GCF_000690775.1 Eurypyga helias | reverse complement strand
TTCCCTGTACTCCTCCCAGGCCACTCCTCCCAGACCTAAAGGTCTTTAAGGTTCCTTCCAACCCAAACCTTTCTATGATTCTATGATGAAACTGATCTGTGGAAACGCCAGCTCATAGTCAGGCATAGATAGTTTACAAACAAACTGAATGTTAAGAATTTTTTTAAGTATTACAGGTTAAACAGGATTTGTACATTGATGTTAGACCAGCTAGTGCAGTTGGAAGAAATAGCGTTATGGATTGTTAGAAGTAGTGCTAAGGATACAGGCTTAAAGGGGTTTGTAGAGAGATGTCGAATCAGCTAGTTCAGTTGGAAAGTGGACAAGCACTATGGCACACGAACCTTGATGAGGTTGCAGATTGAAGGAGGATGATGCAGAGCTTAGTATCAGATCCACCAGGAAAGAATAGACAGCAAAACAGTGAATAGTAGCATGTCCTTTTTCAGCACTGTCAAAGACAGGTTATTAGGCTGAATGGACTTTCTCTGACCCAGCATGGCAACTCTTATTTTCCTGTCACATCCCTGTGTAAATTTATGTACCTACAGTGCCATTCTGCCCTCCCTTTTCCAAAAAGTATATAGAAGAAAACCTACGGGGAAAAGGTGATAAGGAAGATCAAACAACCAAAATTGTTTCCGTGAGAGAAGAAACTACATTGACTATGACTCTTTAACCTGGAAAATGGATGATTTAAGAGGACATGACTGACACTTGTAAAATCACGAGTGGCATGGAGAAGACTAAGAACGACAAAGTATTTGTTGTTTCTCATAATACAAAATATATGAGCCATCAGATAGAATATACAGAGGTCATGACCAGAATAAGTCAATGAAGATATTTTTTTGGGCATGACAAAATTCGTAGATGCCAAATGCTTATGATAGGTTAAAAAAAAGATAGAAAAAATAATGGAGGGAATATCCTTGAAGAGGTTTAAAAGGCAAGAATAAGTCTTTAAGCTGTTCTTTGGCTTTTTGCATTTTTCAGACCCAGGTGTGATCCCCAGATCATATGCACCATATCCATGCAGTTCACATTCAGGCTTCTCTTGGGAACAGGACATCCGAGTCCCTCCAAGGACTAGGACTTCAGTGTCATCGCTGTGCTTTTCCAAGCACTACTGTGGAGGGTTGTGGCATGTTTGTATCATCAGTGGGTTAATGTGGGGCTGCCGTGCAGATGAGACGGGTTGCTACGCAGTGTGGACAAAGCTAGTCCTGCCCTGAGGAGCACGGGCACAAGGCAGTCTGCTCTAGTTGGTCCAAATGCCAGAACCTACTTCCTAATGTGGTCCACAAAACTGGCACTGTAGCCAAGATAAGTGAGGTCAGGCTTAGGAAATGTCTGACCTAAGGTAGCAGGGTGCTGGGAGGGTAAACTGGGGAAATGTCTTCACTGTTCTCGGTCATGCCTCTAGCTGTTGCCTGCTGTCAGGGTCAGGAGAGTGTAGCGCTGCTTTTCATAGAATCATAGAATCACAGAATGGTTTGGGTTGGAAGGGACATTAAGGATCATCTAGTTCCAACCCCCCCCCATTTAGAATGAAATCACAGTAATTTTGATCATTTTGCATATTGAAAAAAACCCGATACATCCTGCAGTGTGTCATTACTTACAAAATCATTTGATTCAAAATTTCTGAACACGTACTCTGCTAATACCTACTCCTATTTGTAAACCTTGAGTAAAGTCAGTGAATTGAGAGGAACCACAGGTAGAAAAAAACACTCTAAAAGGTGCCAGAAATAGGTACTGATTGCCTGTGTGATCCAGTGGATGAAATTACAGGAGGAAAATGCTTAATTACATGACACGTTGCCAAAAATAAAGTAAGATTGCTTTTAAGAACAGTTTTGTTAAAAATCTTGAAGCGCAAAGGCAAAAATTTTCTTCTTCATTTACATTTTTAGGTGTGTTCTGATTATCAGCTCTGTGCCATTAGTCCTGTGCTTCGAATAGGAAAACGGAGCGTTTGCTGTCAGGTGGCGGTGGTACAGCCAGCGCTGGCGTGGGCGGCTTCTTGATTTATCACCGTGCTAGGACTGAAGGTCGCTCAGTGTTTCGTATAAGGAATTCATCGGACAAAAGCAGGAGCTGAGTTACTAGGATAGATTTAAAAAGAGAAAGGAAAGGATAGAGAATTAGGGGTTTTAAACCCCCAAATCACAGGTTTGATCCTGTAAAGTACTGGGCACTGTTGCTCTGTTTCAGCAAGACTTACACGTGCTTAAACCTTTTGTTCAGGGCTCAGCATTTAGCACTGTTTAATCTCAAATGAATAGTTCTTAAAAAGAAGATTGATATTTCCTTTCATCCACAGATTTCAAAGGACTCTGTGAACTGCCATGTACAGAAGCTATATAATAAAAATGAGAATTCAATGCTGATTTCACAGTTAAGCATAGTAAAGGAAAAGGAAATCAAACCAGAAACCTTCACTTTCGCCTGTCAACTTTTCATGTTGGACCTATATATAGTTTTATTTTCCTGTCTTTTTTTCCTGTTTATTTTCAATGTGAAATCCTCAGACTCCTCATTTGTGGCCAGAGCTGTGAATTCATGCAGAAACGTAGGACACGATGTGTCTTCTGAGCTCCCACGTCTTGTCTTTAAACTGTGGGTGTTTTGTTGAGAGGAAAAGTGGCTGTCGTGTATTCACCTCTCATCCCCCTCTCAAGCAAGAGCGTATACGCTGGGCAAAATTCAGATTCCAGCCGTGGTAAAGGTAGACTCTACCTTCCAGAAAGGTGGAGCAGACCTGTGAGAGCAGTGGGAGCAGCTAAGGACCTGGAGCTGGTTACTCTACTTGAGCCTTAGAAGTGAGCTTCTTTGCTCCTAGTATGTTACACGTACGTGTTGCTCCTTAGTTAGAGTAGATTGCTTAAATCCGTGTCATCACCTTTCGTTTTATCTTACTCCTTTTTCTGGCAAGCTCTGCCTGGGTTCACTAAAACAGGTGCCTTTCCCTGGGTATACCCAGGGATATATGTATATAGGGATAGAGATACCTGTGAGCTCCTGGATGCTCCAGGAGGTCTCTGAACTTTGCACATTTAAGGTGCTTCTGTTTCTCCATGTGTG
>NW_010251364.1:0-4797 GCF_000690775.1 Eurypyga helias | reverse complement strand
CTGCTGAGAGAATGATTAGGTATTCACCTGAAATAAAACCCAAGAAGTTTCAGCCAGAAATGGGAAGGTGATGATCAGGGTTAATTTGGACCCATTTTAGTAACTTGTTTAGGGTGCTGGCAGGGGAATCCATTCCCTATCCAACAACTAAAGGAACATAGTACTTTGTATTCTGTTGAATGTCTGAATTTCCAGGAACACGAGATTCATTATTATTAAAGGGAAATTCCACATGTAAGCCTCAAGATATGAACATTTGCATTCTAAGGGCAATATTTACTGATTTCTACAGTCAGAGTTTGTGAAACAAAAAAGAAACAGAACTTCTCTTTCATTAACCGTAATAGTAGCTTAGCTATTTTCACAGCACTAATCTTGCTGTTAACTGTTCTTTTCACATTGTGAGGAGACAGCATATGACAGGGAAAATCTGTAACATCATTCAGCATCTGATTATATGCCCTTTTTCCTCAAAACCAATTTGCATGCCTACAAATACCAGTATTTCCCAGTGGAACTGAAGGTGTAAAATATTGTCTTTAGAGCTGAAAATTATTTAGCCAAAGATTTTTCAGTATTTGGGAATTTTGGCTGGATGGTTTCAAAAGAAAACCATATGTCGCTTCCATGATCTGGCATTTATCCAGTTGCGTAGAATATGAGTAGAAAAGTGGGGAAAAAAAAAACACCAAACCCCAAAATCCTAACAGTAATTAGATGCTAACAAATACAGGTGCTATACTGTGTGGTGTAATTCATCTTCCTAGCAAGCTGTGGGATGAGTCAGAGCCAGAGCAGATTTGGAGGGATACTGTTTTGTGCATGCATATTCCTGACACATGCTAAGGTCCAAATTAAGGTAAAACTGAACGGGTTGTGTAACTCTGAGATGCTTCTCAAGGTTACAGAAGTGCAGGATTGCCTAGCCATGGAAAATAACTTGTATGCTTTTTGTTTGGGTGGGTTTTGTCTGGGGGCTTCTCACTCTAAATGCAATTAGCCTACCATCAGGGAAAAAACAGTGATTTGATAATAATTTGGAGATCCTGGGCTGGCCTTCCGCATGCCCCCATCCCCCCATGACTTCCCAACAACTTCCTTACCCATTCCAGGCAGTGAGGTGCCTCCCTGAGAAGACACCTTTTATCTCCAACCAGAGCCTTATTCCTAGCCTCATGGGTTTGCCGAGACTAAGTTAGTTGGGACTAACCTGCCAACTGTCCTATTCAACTTCCTGTATAGGGAAAGCTGTTCCACATCTGCCCGCTGTTTTGCCTGTCCCCCCGCTCCCTCCCCTTCCCATAGGAGTTCTGGCAATGGAGGTTCTTTTCTTTTCGAGCATTCAGAGGGAGAAGTGGATTCAGATGATGTAGATTTGACTCACCTACAGCTCTTCCGTCATTCCTGGTACAGAGGGGGCTGGTGTGTCCTACTTGCTGATGTGTGTAGCCACACGCGTTACATGCTCGAGAGCGAAGGCACAAAGGAGGAAGGAATCCGTGCTCTGCAAACAGGCAGTTAAAACCATGAGTAGAGACTGGCTTTACATTCTCAGTTGCTGCTGCTTTAATGTGAAAGCTCACTGGGACACGCTTGTGTCTGAGATAACAGGAGACGACATAGTCATGCTCCAGCCTCCAGGAATTTACCACAATAATACGTTGTGTGGTTTTGTAAGAGAAATTAAAACACAAAGGAAAGCCCTTTGCATTAAAATTTGATAGAACAATTAAAAATGTGTAAATAATTGAAACGCAGAGGCTATAAAAAGCTTTCTGTTATTCTCATTGAGAAAAAACATTTAAAGCGTAGGATCCAGATGCTATTCTGGGGCAGTAAATAGCTGATATTTACAGTATGGATTACTCAATTTTCTTTTGCCTGATGAACAGGGCTCCCAGAGCTTATTGTGGCTGTTTTGTTGTTTGTATAAGACACGTGGCTGCTGTGATTTGCTTTTCTCGGTATCCCCTCCCCCACCAGCAGAAACCTTTGAGCTTCAGACACAGATGTTATGCCGTGCTCTTTGTGTGCGTGTATGGGTGTGAGTGTAAAAGCATTAAAGAACAACCGTGTGACTAATATGCTGGAAAACCAAAGCCGAAGCGCCTTGTGATCTTATTTTCTTTTTCTTTATTGCAGTGAGATGTTAGCGTGGACTAAGTGTAGGACTAATGCATGTGAACAAGTTGTGGTTTAAAAGCCGCCACGCTGCTTATAAAATCAGCAATTTAGCGTAAGCAGGAATTGCAGTTTCATTAAATAATGCTATGATCTCTCAACCATATTCTTAACTAGTAATCTCCCTGTAGCAAAATACATAGCTAATCAACCTCCTAGCCTGTCAGTAAACTTGCAGGGGAATTAAATCCTGGAGGAAGAAGCCCGTAGCCCTGGAGGAAGGCTGAGTGCATGTTTCACTGTCGTCTTTTCAGCTCATCTCAGTGGTCCCACTGCTAGAATGTGCTCTGTTGTCATGGCAACCCCATCTCCTGCTTCCTACAGGAAAGATTAGCTCGTACTGTGCACTGGAGAGAATTTAGGGGAAGTCAAGCTAATCCCTGGGTGCACTGCGAGAGAAAGGTTGGACCTCGCCTGAGGGATGCTGTATCTGCAATGATAGAATTGGCCTGCCACAGACACTGGTATTTAAGTTGAAGAGCAGAATTCACAGTAAGTGTCAGATCCTCCAGAGAGGAATATTGAATGAGGTTTTCTAAGTCTTGGTGAAGACTGTCCCATGCCAACAGTGGAATGACAGCAGGAGGCTGTGTGTGGAATACCAATACGTTTCACCAGTTCAGGTGGTATTTCAAATACAGATTCAAAGCCTCAGTTCCCTGGAAACTAGGTGATGATGAAATTTTAAAACATCATCGTGAGAAGCGCACCTAGAAACCTGAAGCGTGTCTCATTTGGTGCATAAAGCTGAGCAAGTGATGACGACCGTGCCTTACAAATTGTGTATGCACTGCGAGGCGTGCTTGAGAATTCCTGTGTGCTGAGAAATAAGCGGGAAAGCGAGAGGGAACTGATCTGTGTGTGCTGCAAACTCAACTGCAAAAGTGCTGAACTATCAGATTAAGCATGAAAATTTACAACTCCTGATTCAACCTTGTTTTTTCTTCATATTAAAACCCAAACAGAAAACATGAGCTTTTTAAAGGTATAGTCATAATACAAGCTTTTCTTTGGAGGAAAACTCATTTTAATGTAGCTAAATTAAGGTGCTATTTGCCATGATGCAGTGTGTGAAATGTGTGTTTGTTTTCTTGCTGGTGGAGTTAAACAGAGGGTATTCTAGCTATTCTGTTACTGGTTATTGTAATGCTCTGGCTTTCCTTGATATGGTCCTGTATTTCACTTTTATAGATGCTCAGGACTCCCAGCTTTAAACTAGACTGCTTGCAGTAAGATTTTAACTGTCTGCATTTTATTACTGTCAGCTTTTCCTAAACTGATTTTTTTCAGCAGCGTTTATATGTTCAGCCTATGTATTTTTACATTTTTAGTATGCATGATTTTTTCTGTGTTTTTAAACAAAAAAAAACTTTATCATTATTTAATGGTTATTTACTATATAGCAGTGTTTTCCTGACTTAGATCTATTTTTGCATATGTGTTTTACAGATATCAAAGGTATGTGTGTTTCTGCACTACATACATGCATATACATATGCAGACAAATGGGGTCTTTGTTTTAATGAGGCCCACTAGTGATTCATGATAACACTGAAGAAGTGAAAGTTCTGTTTTCACCTTAAATTATAGGTATTTTTCTCTCATCTAAAATGTTTATTGTTGCAAAAACCTAATAAACACACTCAGTCTGCTTAAAGAAGCAGCATGTGTTACATTTCTGTGTGTCTATAGAGTAAAAAGTGTCTTGACTGATGTGATGAAAGAGCCCTATGCTGCCTTTCCAGAGACTTGGGTCCATGGAATAAGTAGTGAAGGGACAGCTGGTTTTTAATCCTCCATCCCAGGGCAGCTCAGAAAGAGTCACACACAAGCTCCAGATTGGTTAGTGTAAGAGTGGTCTTCCCTGAAAACTTCCTTTTTTTGGCTGGTTTAGCAAATAGTAAGAGAAATGCTAATCAAAGATGATGTCTGTCTTCTCTGTAGTTAAAAAACTCAATAGCCTGCGAACGTCTATTATATAGAGGACTGTAGAAACAGACATAAAAGTTACGGAAGTTTTAAGCCATTATTCAGGCTGTCTGTGGTAGACATATGGGTGACAGGGAATCCACACACGTGCCAAGGAAAGTGATCAGAGTAAGAGAAAACACATTGAATGTTCTTCATTAGAACAATCACTATGAAATTATTGTCCGTTATCCATCAAATTAAATTGCTGATTAAAAAGTCCCTTCTGTGCTAAGACAAAAAAACCGTTTGTCAGAGAATTCATTGTATATTTTCACCAACTCTGTGAAGCTGTGTTGTAGAGTGACACCTTCTAACATGGCTGTTTACACATTTCAAAAAAAAAGTAGATGATTAACTGCAGAAATTACCTACCTTGTGTGTCCTTCTATTAAGTTAAATAACCTAGAAGTTGGATTTTTATCTCAAGGTTATGATTTGTTTCCTTTTTTGTATGGAATAGTGTTGGCTGGTCAAACATTGTCTCAGCTTTTTTTGTTTCCTGCAGAATGTGTGATTTTGGGAAGTTGGTCCAAGATCTATTGGGCCTGAGTTTTCACAAAGGGACTAGAATTCCTTATCTGCATTGCTAGGTGACTTTCAGCGCCATCTGTACACAGGACTAACTGCATGTGAGGAAGTACCATG
>NW_010251363.1:0-673 GCF_000690775.1 Eurypyga helias | reverse complement strand
GATCCTGTTTAGAGCTGCAGCCCTACAAAACATTTGCTTTCACACTGAGTGGCCGATAAGGAGTATTTAAAATCACCATCCAAAATTCACCCAAATTTAGACATGCAATATTGCCTTTTCTGCAGAAATCAACTGAACAGATCCTGTTTAGAGCTGCAGCCCTACAAAACATTTGCTTTCACACTGAGTGGCCGATAAGGAGTATTTAAAATCACCATCCAAAATTCACCCAAATTTAGACATGCAATATTGCCTTTTCTGCAGAAATCAACTGAACACCAAGCTCGCACTGGCTGTGCTGTGCTGTGGAAGCACCTGCCATCAGCAGTCGTCGCAGGGCAGGCAGCAACCCTGTGAGATGTACTTGTTTACTCCAGGGGGTGGGTTGGCGTCGGAGTAATGGGGTGCACACTCTGAAATAAGGTTTACGCTGCGTGACCCTCCTCCCCCAGCCACACCAAGTCACTAGCAGGGGATGCTCAACGACACGGTCCTCCTCGCCTTTCGTGCGAGGAGAGCGACGAAGGAGCCGGCTCTGGCACGAGGTGCGTGGGGTCTAGCAGCACCAGAGGTGCAGAACCGGCACAGTCACTGCACAGTGTGGGGCCGAAAGAGCTGCTGGTGCAGGTTCAACACCCCTGAGCAAGGGGGGGTGCTGTACATACCCCCCACC
>NW_010251362.1:0-10364 GCF_000690775.1 Eurypyga helias | reverse complement strand
CGCCGTGTTGCCGTGTTTCCCCTCCGGTGAACAGATTCGGGCACGGGGCACTCACCCGCGAGGCGAATCGCTCGTTTATCCTTGCAGCGGTGCCTTTCCACACCGCGGCGGTGATTCCCTTGCTCCTGTTTGACCGCGCAGCCGATCAAACTCACCGAAGCACCTCCGAAAGCCGCCCAAAACACACCAACTTTACCACAAAACCACCAGGTTTCGGCTTTCCAGCCAGCAGTCAAGGTCAGCCCGGTCCTTCCGAACACGTGAAGAAAACATGTGCGCGCACACACAAACCCCCAGGTTTTTAAAAATTAACATGCCCACAACTCTCTCCCATAAACTCCTCACATCTAGATTCCCCTCCCCAGATTCCCCCAAAGCTATGAAAACATGCCAACAGTCTTTAAGTTCTGCCCCACTTCAACACACCTCACCGCTGCGAGATCTGAACTGCAGGTGCAGCTGGTACGACCTCCCCACTCCCAAAATCACCACTGATTTTGCAGCGTATTCCTAGGACAGCTAAAGCTACGTGAGGACGAGGAAAACCTGTTAACATCACCCGGTGTTTCAGGAGAAGGCTGAGTTAAATTCCAGGAGTATAGTCCTTCTTTCCCTTGTACTCCTCCCACAGCCTTGAAAACTTCTAGGACCAGCTTTATTACAGGAGCAGCACGTAACAACCAGGCTGCCGTAAGGCCCAGAGCAAAGCCTGAGATGGAAGTTTAAACAAAGAGATCAACAGAATGACCACACGTCTTCAGCTTCACCATCCCAGGCCCCGACAACAGTTCAAGCAGGGAAATCACATTGGTATCACAGATACACATTACAGAGGGAAAACCAAAAAGGATGAGTATTTATTGTTGTACAGCGTTTCCTCCTGTTGTTTAAACCAAGTATAAAGCTCCAAACCAAGCACAACATCAGAAGGATATAGACCGGTTGGAGCGAATCCAGAGGAGGCTACGAAGATGCTCCGAGGGCTGGAGCCCCTCTGCTATGGGGACAGGCTGAGAGAGTTGGGCTTGTTCAGCCTGGAGAAGAGAAGGCTCCGGGGAGACCTTATAGCACCTTCCAGTGCCTGAAGGGACTACAAGGAAGCTGGGGGGGGACTTTTTACAAGGGTCTGTAGTGACAGGACAAGGGGTAACGGGTTTAAATTGAAAGTGGGGAGGGTTAGATTGGATATCAGGAAGAAGTTCTTCCCGGAGAAGGTGGTGAGGCACTGGGACAGGTTGCCCAGAGAAGCTGTGGACGTCCCATCCCTGGAAGTGTTCAAGGCCAGGCTGGATGAGGCTTTGAGCAACCTGGTCTAGTGGAAGGTGTCCCTGCCCATGGCAGGGGGTTGGAACTAGATGGGTTTAAGGTCCCTTCCCACCCAAACCATTCCATGATTCTATGAAATTAATGTCTTGGTAAGGAAGTGGAAATAGCGTTTGTGTAGCTTGGGCATTCTCCCACCGTACACTGTGCCTGCCACTGCAAACCCTAGGAGAAGAAAGGGAAGTTAGCCAGCCCTTTTTATGGATACTTCTGCAAGGTCCAGTATGTGCTTCCCTCCTCTCCAAACAGTGCTACTGGGTAGATTGTCTTGCGAGTCAGGCTAAACCACCGAGCATTCAGAGTAGTCACCCCCACTTCTTCCAAAAGCAGGGCCTTGCACAGACAGGTGCGAGTGAGTGAGTCCAGCCGAGAGCAAGCAAGTGCCCCCCATGTGGCAACAGCTGATCAGACACTCCAGACCTAGCACTGGTGTGGAGCCACCGACACGCAGAATGGCTAACTCCCCTTTTTTGGAACAGAAATCATGATGAAACCTACTTATTACCTTGTGTTGTTACTCAGACCAACAGCAGCTTTTACGCAGACAAGGCCTGCGAGTGATAAAGTAACTCATTCCCAGTTTGCATCATCCCACCTGCACTAACGCTGCGGTCTGAAGGAAGCATACATCGCCCACACACAAAGCCATACTGGCATTCATTAACTCCAACACTCGTAGCAGCACAGCTTTCCCAGCACAAGTCACAGAGCAGCACCACGGATATGGCAGCTGGCTTGCACCAGATCAAATGCAGGCCGGCAACCTAACTAGCAAGGGTGCCCCCAGCCTGGCTGCCGTTGTCTCTCTTGACGGCCCACCCCAAATACGTAGAGTAAAATAAACCAGGGCACAGCTCATCATCACTGGGGTAAATTCTGAACTGCTTCCTTGCAATAGCAAAAGCAGCTAGAAAACGGGCTTAGGCTAGAAAACGTTTAGGTTGTCCAGGAAACAAGCAGCAGAAGTCGTATGATGGAAATCAAGGGATTTTGCATCATTACAAACCTCACACAGAATGGTATTTTTTCCCTTCTGCCACAGCAATAGTAAGAAGTTAACACGATACATGGTAATTTCTCTGGAGTTTCCTGAATTTAAGGGCAACAGGAAGAACCTGGAAAGACAGGGCTGCCTGTCAAGGTCTTCAAACCAAAGAGCAGTCTGAGGAAGAGCTTGCGAGCTCCCAAGTAAACAGGAGGAAAAGGATCCCTTTGAGCACTACTTGGCACCCAGGAATGCTCCAGGTTGAGTCTGTTGCACCTGTGTGTTACACCAACAGCCCCATTGCTAAACACAATGCAAACTGCTGTCAAGAGGTCAATGCAGGCGTATGTATGGCCATGCTCTACAAAACAATCTGCAGCTGATGCAAACACAGTATTTAGAAATCATGCAAAAGAACAGCTCTGTGTTACCGTTTTCATATGCCTGCTCCACCAGTACTGCAAATCTCACCTGCCTTTTCCCAGCAGGTAGCATAATGGATGGCACATGCTCCGATCTTGTGTCTGTTCCTGGTATGACTGCCTCTGATTTCACACACTGTGAAGCCGTTGCACCTGCTGGCAAAGACATGCTGTCAGGCACATAGAGTCTTAAGTGTAGGGTCTCTGTCATTTCACATCTTCCTGTAAGGTAAGGAATGATTTCCAATCACTTCTGCTGCACTCAAAGCTGTAACAGTGGGTGGTGCACAGGTACGTTACAGAACCATCAATACTGGAGCACATCCTGTGTTGCCTTCTTCCTCATGGCTTTTGTTCCATCTCGTGTCACAGATTTGCTGCAGTTCAGCATCTCAGCTTTGCCTACAGCCATCTACTACGTAACTGGTTTTAAGCTACCAAACAGTTCCTACAAGCATACACTAAGAAAAAGCAACTGTTTTCCTTGAATTTTCATTCCTATTCCATCATCCCGTTATATATTCCACATGCTGTTCAATTCTATACCCAAGTAAACAGGAGTTTTATTTATTTCCAAATTCCTTGGAAACTCATAAAACAAAGACCTGGTCTGACTAATTTTCAAACTCTTCCCTTTCTGGAAAGAAAACTTAAAAAAAAAAAAAAAAGCACCTCTCCTACCTCAACCTGCTTTTCAATGCTTGCTTCATTTATTCATCACGTCTTCTCTTGACTGCTGGTCCTCCAATGGGCTTTCCTCTGCCTCCAACTCTTCCAGAACTTTCCGGCAATGCTCCACATCTCATCCTTCTCTCTCATTCATTTTCCTCAGTAACCATCTTTATTGCGTTTCCTTGCCGGGATCTTGGTAAGGTTCTAGCAGCTGAGAGGTTCAATCACCTGAAACGGTTCTCACGGAAGCGTGTTGTCTTCAGCTCACTGCTGCAGCTTACAGTCTGATTAAAACTCTCGGCCCATCTCCCTCAATATGTAAATAACTGACAGGATCCCCCATTTCACCGTCTCAACCTTGAGTAACCTGTAACCAGACTTCTTGTCTGAATGGAAACAAGCAGTGACAACTCTATGCTTTTTAGCCAAATCAGGGCTAACGGCATAAGAGCGACTTTCTTAATACGGTCAGCTAATCGCAGAGACCAACCACCAATTGTTTCCTGTAACATGGAAAACAAAGGAAGCCCGAATGATGACAATGCCAGCAAAAGGGGTGTTAGTAGCTGGATACCAGTAGGCTGTAACTGCACAAGTTACAGATACACTAACCCCAGGACAAAAAGACAAATTCACTTTTCCCAAAATTTGGAGGGAGACATACAGGTCAAGTAGATGGTCTTCAGTGCATTCCAGAAATAAGTCTGATGACATCCAAGGCTGCCACTCTGTGCCACTCCTTTAAAAATGTTAAGTTTTTGTAACTGTTCTTTAACTTTAATGTGGTGCATGGATCTATCTTGACTAAAGGAGTAACATTTCCTGGACACTTCTACACATTTCACATTCATGTAGTAAAGAACCTAAATTGAGAGCAGGTCTCCATAGTAACACGGGAGTAACACTCATAATTAAACATGATTTATTTATCACTGCTGCCTATACAGCAAATAAGATAATTGATGCTTTTAAGGCTTACATTTCTATTTCTCCTCGATAAATCTGGAAGTGACAATTATTTTGTAACTTATTCTGTTTAAAGTAAAATACTCAAATTTGGTTTTTCCCCATTGAGAATCAACACTCAGTAAGGCCTAGAATTCTTGACAAATGTTTCAGAATATACACCCAAAGAAAATTTTGCAAGCTGTAAAACTTGACTGCATAGATTCAGCAGTGTGACATGAGCAAGCAAAAAATAAACCATTTTTTCCTATTTTCATGTATTATGTTCAGACCTATTGAAGAACTTTGCCTTGTTGAAAATTAGAAAACTGGGTAAGCTTTCGTTTGGTTGTAGTATCAAAGAATGTTTGCAGCTGTTTTTAAGTTAGGTAGCATGTGAAAACTTCAGGATGAGGAACAAAACCAGATGAAACTTCGTGACTACGATTAAAACTGACAGAAAGCAATGGAAACCAAACGGAGAGTAGCACTGTACTGTCGTTACCCCATGTACAACTTCCCTTTTCTCATTCTCAACGAGGTTGTTTCAGAACACAGACATGCTGGCTGTTGAGATCACACCCGTCATCATGCGTGTGCTGTTACAAACGTAACATTTCAGTCAGTGTCGGTAATATCACCATGATGACTTCATTCCCCTCTCAAATCAATGATATCCTCATCCTTAAGGATGCACTAGTTGTTTGCATTCAAACATGCATATAAACATCCAAAGGAGTTACCATAAGTTTTTATTAAAAAAAGCCCTAATGTACATATTTTTCCCCAGTACAGCTATATTCTTCTTAAAAAGTACTGTATGTATCAAACATTTATCTCATCGCTGTCAATTGTCTTTGAAGAGCTGTCAAACATCTTTGATGAACTTCAGCACAACCTCAAGAAAAAGCTTTTAGCTTTCTAAAGGTGTGAGAAGAGGTTTAGTATTTTGCGGCATGAAGACAACACACCATTATCAACTTATCTTTGCGTTTGCAGCATTCTTCCAGGAACGATATGAACTCCCAATCCCAAGTGATAATTCATACCCTGCATAAAACTAACACAAGATGCACTAAAGGTATTCAGAGGAATAGATAGCATTTGGAAAGGTCTGTCAACATTCGTATTTTTAACAGCTCTTTAAAGAGGTACTGGTGCAGACTAAGTACAAGCTTTTTGCCTCAGTATAATACACATTTGAAATGAAAATAAAACATGGAAGACCAGTATCTTTACATTTTATTCTTCAGAAAAAGAAGAATCTTAAAAAGAAAGCAGTTAGTAGTCCACTTGTGCTTAAAATATTCAATGCATGAGAGAGCCAAAAGAAAAAAAAATACACGTTTTTGTACACCACAATCAAAAAGATAACATTATAAATTTTCAGAAATTGCACTGTATTCAAAACACTCTCTAAAGTCTGCTCCACTTCTACATATGGCTACTGAGGCTGCCTGACACAGTTCTTTGTCCTCTTTAATTGCCAACCTGTGGAGGCCCTTCAGGGATGAGGGATGTGAAGAAGGTTGTGATGAAGGACCAAGCAGAAGCCATGAATCCAGGATGCTGCTCTGTATTGGCATCTTCACCCGCCTCTTCTCCGCTGTCTTCATCAATCCCATCATCCATAAGTCGTTCCTTTAAAAACAGAAATGGAAGCAATTCAACTGCTTCTTTTCAGAGCTCTGACATAAGGTAACCAGCAGTATATTCACACAATGAGCAACTTCCAACTGAACAACCTCCTGAGGAATAACCAGCATGAAGACAGACAACTGCTTCTTTTCAGAGCTCTGACATAAGGTAACCAGCAGTATATTCACACAATGAGCAACTTCCAACCAAACACCCTCCCCTGAGGAATAACCAGCATGAAGACAGACTGTGACTGAAGTAGACAACAGTAATTGTCAGTCTGGAAAAATACAGAATTTAAGCAGCAGGCACAACACTGAGGACAACGCTGAAAGCTTTCTGCTTAAAACCGACTACATTTCATAGAAGTTGACTTCCTGACCAGGCATTACAGTGTACCTGACAATATAATACACAGGTCTCAAAAGACATGTCTGCTCTTACTCACCATCTCTTCAAGATCAGGATTATTTGCATGTTGCCCATCACGGTTCACTTCCACATTATTGGCTGCCTGCTGCTGGCCTCCTTCTTGCCTAAAGGGAAACCATCCAGCTTGATGTCTATGTAAGAAAATGGAACAGTTGAAAACCTCTCTTTTGGAAGGAATAAAAAGAATTTTTCTGCTACAGCTAACTACTGCACTAAATTCTTAACATACTTGCAAATGAATGATGCTGCACATATTTTTCTGCAAGCCTTACTTCTCCATCGAATGGCTATTCTCTGATGTCTGGGTTCAGAAGGGTCTTACTAAGAGCTGTTCTTTAGGTTTCAGGGCTGTGAACAGCCCGTCTCTGCTCCAGAAGAGGAGTAATTCACCACAATTAGGTGATTAAATATGTAGAGTATTTTTAGGGTCTCCTCCCCATTTTTTAAGTATTGAAGTTATAATAATTTTCAAAGGCAGCCTTAATTTTTCTAGTTTAAAGTTGATTTTTGTGGAAAAAAGTACTCAAGCTTCAACTAAGGCTTGAACCACATTACCACTGTAAATTAAATAAGCCTCTCCTATGTTTTCAAGTGTCTGTACTCAGACTCAACTATCCTATCTGCATTAGAAACAGAAGAGTCGTGTGAGCCTACAGTCGAAGGCAACTCTCAGTGCACGACATCTGTCCCAAATATCAAGCATTACTGCTTTTTTCCCCCACTTTAGTTACATCACTAAAATATTATTTTCAAAAGGGAAGTGATAACAACAGTACTGACATTTCTTAAAAAATAAATAAAAATAGAGAGCATGCTTACGTCTTGCTGATGCATTGTAAAACGATTTTTAAGTCCCTATGATTCTACCAGATCTCATACCCACCGTTACAGTACTTAACTCTGCCTATAAAAGGCTGCGAGAGTTGGGCTTGTTCAGCCTGGAGAAGAGAAGGCTCCAGGGAGACCTTATAGCACCTTCCAGTACCTGAAGGGGCTACAAGGAAGCTGGGGGGGTCTTTTTACAAGGGCCTGTAGTGACAGGACAAGGGGTAACGGGTTTAAATTGAAAGTGGGGAGGTTTAGATTAGGTATCAGGAAGAAGTTCTTCCTGGAGAGGGTGGTGAGGCACTGGCACAGGTTGCCCAGAGAAGCTGTGGATGCCCCATCCCTGGAAGTGTTCAAGGCCAGGCTGGATGAGGCTTTGAGCAACCTGGTCTAGTGGAAGGGGTCCCTGCCCATGGCAGGGGGGTTGGAACTGGATGATTTTTAAGGTCCCCTCCAACCCCAACCATTCTGTGATTCTATTCACTGCACAAATCCCATATGTTATTTTTGAAATATAAATAAGCTTATTTTTGCAATTTTCCTTTCACATCCAAGCAGGAAATGTTTTAAGTTTATATGCAAACATACTTTTGACCTATATGAATTTCCCTTCTCCCACCCCCACTTTCTAAATTTCCACACCAAAATTCTGTATTTCTACACTACTGATCTGGTAAAGACCATCAACACCTAAGCACACTGTGTTTCAGGTATAAATAGTATCCGACCTCCTGTAAACATGCTTTGAGAATTATTTCTTTGTTCATATCAGCTTCTCTGCTTGTTTGAAATGCAAACTGCTGTGCGGGGTGTTTTGGGTTATATTTTACACACCATACTGTAAAGGAGCAGTGCCTAAACTTTTCTATTTGGATAATCTTTCACAGTTTAAATGGATCGTACACTAGCCCCAAACTCCACGTATCAGGTCTGTGCAGCTGTACTCAACTGTTGTACTCACAAATAGACCAGCAGCATGGCTCCCATTACCATGACAAATCGACTGAAGGAAGAATAGAAGTATACAATGCTCAGAAGAATTGCTGCTCGAGAGAATGTGTACATCCAGTCCAGCCAGTCCCGGTTGAAGTCGTCCTCGTTCACTACCGGGCCGCCCTGTGCATTCATCTGAACGTTTGGGTTTACAGGCCTGTTCTCCTGGACGGCTACATTTGGCACTGCTGCGGGCTGGTTTGCAGGAGCGTGTTCTGAGTTTACAGCCTGGGCGACTGCAGATCTCACTGGCTCAGTGCTGGAAGTCACTTGGGCTGAAACAGCAGCTTGGCTAAAAATTTAAAGACAGAACAAACTCGTCAAAAAACAGGCACCACAATTTCTAAGCCTGCTGTCATCTTCTTTTCTACACTAATAAAAACCACAGTTACTGGTGTAATACACGTCAAAACAAACTGCATTTGCCTTAGAGCTTTACTTAGTAACTCCAACTTGAAACAGGATTTTGTGATTTGCTCAAAGAACAGTGTACAACAGCACTGACAGACAAAATAAAGACATACATTTTAAACCTGCAAACATCATTTAAGTTTTCAATACCTTCATTTGATGAGTGTAACTCAGTACTACCTAAGATAACGCAGACTTACTATTGCATGTAGTACTGGCGTGCATACATATGTTGCCACCAGATCATCTGTAGGGGACTGAATGCAGGATACATCGAAAATCCAGCAGGAACACCCTGGGCTGGAAACTGGTTGCCTATGTTGCTATAAAACGATTTAAAGAAAAAAATAGTCAGTAAAAAATTGCCATACTTATAAAATGTGCTAACATTTAAGAACAATTAAAGCAGTATTCTTCCTCTCATTTGCACTGAAAAAACATATTGTGATATCATCACACCCATTCCAAAAAAGCACTGTATTTTTATACAAGAAATTAAGAAGCCAAGTTATTTCTATAGAACAAGGACTTCGGGTTTTGTACTTAGATGTCTGTCACTAGCTGCATCTCTGAGACAAAGCCATGCTGAAAATCTTTCAAAACTGTGTATATAACTGCAGAAATTCTTCCATACAATTCCTTTTAAGTTCAAAGGTCACCCTGAATGGTGCGGCAGGAGCTGTAAAGGGAAATGTCACTACCTTCTACAACTTTCTTTTAGAAGCAATACCCAAAATACCACTGTGATTAAGGACATGAAGAAATGAATGTGAGCAAAGACACCAAACTAATCTTTCAGACACAGTTTCTGAAGATTGCAACTAAGAACACTGTAAATTATTTACTCCCCCCTCAGTATTTTGAGCATAAGCGATTCTCGTTCCTATGGGCTTTTAACTCTGGTTCACATGCAAGAGACATAAAGCTCCTATGCATTAAGTTTTAGGTTTGGTTCTGTCTGCTTTTAAACTTCTTCACCTCTCTTACCTCCTAGAGCATATAGCATGTTTTGGCAAGATTTCCAACTCCTTCTCCAAAGATTTTGAGGTAGTGAACTGTAGTAAACCATGACATCTTTCAGGACAGCATGAGAGTATAAAGCATGAAGAAAAGTTTATTCAGACTGCAGGTAACAAAAGCTGAGACTGCTGTAATTATACTGCAGAATACACCTCTTCCTTAAGTAAGGCACTCCCTGCAAAGGTATCAACCAAGAGATTTCATTAGAATCACAGAATGGTTCGGGTTGGAAGGGCCCTAAAAGCCCATCTAGTCCCACCCCCCCTGCCATGGGCAGGGACCCCTTCCACTAGACCAGGTTGCTCCAAGCCTCATCCAGCCTGGCCTTGAACACTTCCAGGGATGGGGCATCCACAGCTTCTCTGGGCAACCTGTGCCAGTGCCTCACCACCCTCTCCGGGAAGAACTTCTTCCTGATATCCAATCTAAACCTCCCCACTTTCAATTTAAACCCGTTACCCCTTGTCCTGTCACTACAGGCCCTTGTAAAAAGTCCCCCCCAGCTTCCTTGTAGCCCCTTCAGGCACTGGAAGGTGCTATAAGGTCTCCCTGGAGCCTTCTCTTCTCCAGGCTGACCAAGCCCAACTCTCTCAGCCTGTCCCCATAGCAGAGGGGCTCCAGCCCTCTGAACATCTTCGTGGCCTCCTCTCGACTCGCTCCAACAAGGATATCGTGTGGGGCAGTATCAAAGGCTTTGC
>NW_010251361.1:0-11310 GCF_000690775.1 Eurypyga helias | reverse complement strand
TTGTGACTGGTCTCCAGCTGGATAAATCAGAGCCTAAGTCTGCTTTTGACAGAAAAAATAAAAACCCATGTGCACTTCAGTCTGTTTCAACAGTCCGGCACAGAGGTTCCCTGTAAATTCACTCTGCTGAGCAAACTAGCACTTTTATTTTTCCTTCTGAGTTTTAAAATAGTAGCAACCTCCAATTTAATTTCCCGGGAAACTGTATGGAAGAAAATAGAGTATTCCTTGGCATAGAAATGAAGAGCAATAACTGATGATGAGCAACTTCAAAATATCATCAGTCTTTACCACTGCAGGATATTTTTTCCTCTATTCTCCCACAAAACCCTGCCTACAGTCAACTGTTTTTACACTCTCCCATTTGTTCCCACATAGACCACCAAATATTTGATTACTGCATTGGTCAGATCCATCGGATCTGTTGCAGCTGTTTTGTAGTACCACAGGTACACACTGGCCATAAGCCTAAATTGTGCTTTGTAGCTGCTGCGTATTAGTAGGAGTCTCAGGTCATTAACTGAACAACAGCTGTAGCCACAGAGGGACTGGTATCTAGTCCTAACACAGCAGCTTGGAAAACCTCAGCTTAAAATGGCAGATACATGTGTTCTGCACAAAAAGCTATCTAATTTGCTCTTAGGTCATCTTCTCTGGTCAAATCTATTGGGCATTACAAGTAGCTGGATCACTATGGAAAAAGCAAAGGTGAGGCTAAGGCATTTCCATCTAGGGTGGTAGAACCAGTTGCTCAAATCCATGGTCATTTTGCAAATCTCTAATAAAAGCCAACTTCTGCTGCAGGGTTATACAGCTCCAGTTTCCCTGTGTTATCGATCAGAGCTGGTCACGTCTTCTACACAGTACCTTGGAAAAGCAGCTCGTGGCCAGCAGGCAGCTGATTCCTTCCCACAACGGGACTGGGAAACAGTCTTCTGCATGACAGCTGAAAACACATTTCATGGAGCATGTGCTGGATTATAGCAGAGTGAGATGGGCACATAACTGCCTCTGTCTGATGAGTGTACCCAGGCCATTTTATAATTATAATGATTAACTTTTGCTGCCTGCCTGTGAGGGCAGTCTCGGATTACAGAGAAACAACTTGGAGCTCACGCTCTGGCTGCCACACCTGTACATAGGCTTTGTGGGACAGTCACTTTTTGTAGTTTGGGACACCACTGAATGAAGTTCAATGTGTCCCTGCCCGCACTGACAATTTTTAAAATGCTTGGTTTTATCCCCAGGGAGCATTTGGCCTTCTGTAACACAACGTACTCAAGATGGCACTTGGTACTGAACACTGATTCATAAACCCTGAGGCCAGGGCAGACTCTGTTAACCATCTCATCTGGCCACCTGAACAAAACAGAACACTGCATTTCACCTATTTATTCCTACAATGAGTGTAGTTATTTGGGAACTTGATCAGAAGACATTTGAGTCAAATGCACACCAAGAGCTAAACCCCTTCTAAATCTCTTGGCATTTGTTCCCATGGTTGATTCCCCACTCCAACCCTGCACTTGAAAAGTGGGTGTCTATTTTCTCACTTGAAAACATGAAAGATTTCTCACCTGGCATTAGCTGGTTCACATTGGTTCACATCACGACCTTTTTCTCTGTTGGGGTGAAGGGCCGTGCAGGAGCTGGTACTTCCTGCTGGTGCAGGCACTGGGATGACAGAACCAAGCCAATGTGTGCCCAAGCCTCAGCACGGCTCCTGTGAACCTGCCCTGGTGCGAGCAGGGCTGCGGGCCTTGCCTGCCTACCCTCACCTGTACTCGAGGGCCTATCAGCATCATTACTCTGGCAGCTTGTGCTGGTTTCAGCACATCTTTAAATTGAAAGTTTAAATTGAAAGTGGGTTTAAATTGAAAGTGGGGAGGTTTAGATTAGATAGATATCAGGAAGAAATTCTTCAAGGAGAGGGTGGTGAGGCACTGGAACAGGTTGCCCAGAGAAGCTGTGGATGCCCCATCCCTGGAAGTGTTCAAGGCCAGGCTGGATGAGGCTTTGAGCAACCTGGTCTAGTGGAAGGGGTCCCTGCCCATGGCAGGGGGGGTGGGACTAGATGATCTTTAAGGTCCCTTCCAACCCAAATCATTCTGTGATTCTGATTCTATGATCTCTACTGCAGAAAGCATGGCCGTCCCTCACAGCTAGGTGCAGACAGCAGCGAATGAGGTGCCAAGCTGTTATCCTATCAAGAAGCCACAATTCCTGAAGTCTCCACTCTGGGGTAAGCCTCAGGTTCAAGGCTTCCTTATTTCCTTCTTGAAATCAAGCCTGTCTTGTGAATACCAGGCCAAACTAAAATGCATATCAATTGCTGTGTTGCCTTGCCTAGAGTTGTATCATTTAACCTCATCAAAGCGACAGCTATGATGCCCTGTGTTCCTCTGTCCTGCTGTAGATATTGGGTCTCCCCATTTGTTTAACCCTGTGGGGAATTTGAATTGGCTTATTACTGTAGGAAGACTGTATTTCCATTTCCTTCCTTCCTCTTCCTATCTTTCTATCACCCAGATTGCTCCCTAGTTTCTTTGCCAGCTGGGTCACCATGAAGTGTCACATGCTACAGAAATTCATCTTGGTTTTCTCACCCAAGCCTCTGTAAATGGATTTATTACCTTTGTCACACAGCCATCCCAGACAGGATGCTACCTGGCCATTGATATACAACACAGACAACTGTTTACCTATCAGCACAAGCCCTGCAGCTGCAAAGCTCAAAAAGCACAGCCACAGAAAGGGATCCTTCTGCTTCATGTCAAAAGTGTTGACCCGCCAATACTGTCTTTGCAAATAGATGTGATTTAGATGATGCCTCCTGTCTTGGTGAGGCCAAGTAAACTCTCTGTGCATACCACCTCACCCATCTTCTTCCCCTCCTCCTCCTTTTTGTAACTCTCCTGACACTTCCCTTCTGTCTTCATTGCATAAACTTACCATTGTTATTAATTCCTTGCTCCTTGTTCCTTCCTGCCTTGACTTTATAAGGCAAGAATAGAGGAGCAGCCCCCTTGGACAGAATAAATGTTATTACTATGAGGGGATGAGAACTCCACAACTCCTGGGCTGTAGGCTCCCACCCTGCCATTGTGTTCTGGGGAGAGCCAGAAAAACCAGCTAAAGCCCTTGAACTGCCCATACCACGAGTTATAAAACCTGAGAAAATGTGTCAGGGAGCCCTGAATGCCTTGGGCAGATGACCACATTACAATAATAAATTTCTCCTCTGAGCTCATTCTGCCTGCAGGCAACAGGTACACGTGCGGTCCTACGAATTAGTGCAAGACTTGCGCATCCAAGTCTGGTCAGAGGAAAGATGTATTTACCAGAAATGGTGCTAGCATCTGTTGTATGTGACTGCCTGTGTAGGAAAAAGCGGAGGCTTCCTTGATATGAACTGCTGTAAGGTACATGCAGCTCCACATATCAGACTGGCTGGATCCAGAAAGGGATCTCGGAGCACAGTGCAATGCGGATGAAATGTCAAAAAGACATATTGGGGAACAGAGGAAGCTGGAAATGTTACATTTATTCTGTTGAAAAAGCTGTTACCATAGCTCAGATGTATGCCTCAGCCACGTTGTGTTGTTGTAACAGACACATTATTGAGACTTATTTTATTTTTATGCAGCATAAGAAAAAAAACCCCCAACCTTTATCTCTTCTGGGAAACCCTTGTGAGAGGCAGTGGCTCAGCTCCTGGTTCTGAGTGAGTCCAGACTGTGGCAGGAGCTGGGTGCCGCTGTGAGGACCCACCGGTCAGCTGCACCAGAGCCCACTAGGAGATGGAACAGCCAGCTACCTCTGCATTTTGAGTGGACCACTTTTCCCACCTTTCTCTCAAAGCCCTGTATCACACACATTTAAGGTAGCACTTTGGCCTCTCTTCTACTTCGTGAGGATGTGTGGTTGAGGCTGTTTGACAAACGGCTCTGAGGCACCCCAGAGCAATAGAGGGAGAGACTGAAGTGCTGTGGGAGCAGCATAAACACATGCAAGTGCTCATGCTACTTACAGGGGTCTCTGCCCTTGCTATGTGACCTGGCATGTGAGAGACAGAGCCTGTCTCATGCACTGGATCCTGACAAATTTCCTTGCTTACCTTTTTCCTGGCTGTCCCATCCTCCCTCAATGGCGTTTAGAGCACAGCAGCTGCTCTGAGGTTCCCAAACCGTTGCAGGCAGGTTGGGTACCACATCCCAGGCAGGGTTTTAACCACCCAGGGCTTGAGATGACGCTAATTCCCCATGCGGCATCTCTGTGTCGACCCTATAGAATGATTAATTTCTGCTATTTTCATTTGGTTTTTTGGCCTTTTTTTTTTTTTCCAAGATTTGATTATGCTTCCTTACCCATCTCTTCCTGCTTGGATAAGGAAACAGCAAATGGAATACTGAACAGAAGCTGCTAAAATATATATGGCCACATCACATTTGATGAATAATAATACGGATAACTAGTGTTACAAAACACTCTATAAAGGGTGTGTGTCCAGCCACCCATCCATCATTCTGCAGGTGGGGAAGGGGAGGCAAATGGAAAGACAGGAGGTCCCCCTTGCCAGTGCCCATTGTGTCCATCACCGTGGAACGTGTACTCACCCTCAGCAGAGATGTTTGCTGAACCCCACGGGCAGAGCATCCCCCGCTGCCAGCTCACATAGTTCCCCTGCCTCCCCAGGAAACTGCACCGAGCTCTGAGCTCAGCACCGTGTCAGCGCACATGCATGCACGCGGGTGGGTCAGCAACCCTTTGAGCAGAGCAACCCAGCCTCCCAGTAACGTCTGGCTAACAAGCATGGAGGGAAAACCAGCACAACTCCTAAACACCTTTGGAAATGATGACATGGGGCCTCATGACCAGCTTCATAGGAATAGAAAAATAAATTTGTCTGCAATGAATAATTCATAAATTGTGATTTATTCACTTGATTAAGCAGTTAAAAGCTTGTAGAATTTGTCTTCTTGGTGTATTACTGGGAAGTATATGTTGTTGAAGCACCAGAGAGACAGAAAGGCATTCTGTGAAGATTCAGGATTTTTGTTAGTATTTTAAATTTTATTTTATTCACATGTATCTAAAAGGCAACAAAGAGAGATGATAAAATCAATGAACTGATCTTTTCATTTCTTTATGCCATTTCTTGCCAGGGTAGGCAATGCACTCCGCAGCAGCACCCTGAAATAAAGCTGTCTGAATGTTCAACCAGATTGTGAACAACCAACGCAAGCAGGAGCAGCCCTGCCTCACGGACATAGATCATACAGCTCAGGCTGACTCCAGACTGCCGTCCCCTGGTTACCTTTGATAGTCCAGGGATTTTGTACCCTGTTACTTTTGACTGGCTGGCAACATGCCCCTGTCTAGATCAACTTAAGTAAAATGAGGATGGACTGCACTGCTAGTGAAGACATAGCGAGAATGATAAGCTAACTCCCAGATATTCATATTCCAATGTTATTCATTACATGTTATTTTAGGCTTAATTTATTTTAAAAAAAAAAAGTCAATTGAGATTTTCGATGTTGTTTGTCCAGTTGTCATCTGTTGACAGGGAAAATGGGTCAGCACAGGAAGCATCAGTGACACAACAGGAATCTAAAGAGGTTTACTTTGCTTCCAAATTTCTCTGCATTTGGTTTTAGCTTCAAATAAAACCACAACAGACGTACCAATTTTGACACTGTAAAAAAAGCAATGGGTTAGAACATTAGACCTCTATAGGATTCTGCTTTCAATGGAGGAAAAGTGCAGGGCCTGGTTAACCTTTTAAAGGCTTTAAGAACAGCAGATATTCAAGATCTTTTCTTTGAAAAAAAAAAAAAAACACCCAGAATTTTACAATATTAAAAAAACCCTAACATATAGGGATAAATTAATTTATTCCTAAATTAACTACTGCAGAGACATGATCACAGCCATTAACACTATTAAAATACCTAGATTTAATACCATGAAATCCATGAGGACAGTCAGAATTTTCTTTTAACTGATTACCTCTTTTACCAGGATAGTATGTTTACATGCTTTGTGTTTCTATCTAATGTGGTCTATTACAAGATAAGCTTTAAGCCGGTCAGCTTTCCTGTGTAAAGTCCAGCAGCACCAGTGACAGCGGGGCCACGGGATTCAGCAGGCTTCTCTGCCTCGTCCCAGCTGAAAACCTCATTATCCCTCTTTTGAAATAATTCAGCTGGGGAAGTGAGACACTTACATAACGTGCACTTGAGGCAAACAAACCAGCTCTGCTTTTAAAGAGAAATAAATGCTGCGTAGCTCCTGCCGCCGCCGCTGCTCACTCCTTGCAATTCCCTCTTTCTACATAAAGCGTCAGCTAGAAAAATCTTAGGAGCAAAAAACAGGCATGAGCAGAAAGGAAGGAAGAGAACGGATGAAAAGGCAGATGAAAGCAGGGAATAATGTTACCTTAAAAAAAAAAAAGAAAAGGTACCTAAAAATATTCTGGTTCTGCTCATGTATCATGAATCCTCACATCCCATCCCAGCATTTCCCATTTCACCCGGAACCAGTCCCCTGCAAAGAGGAACCAGCACCACGTATTAAACAACACCAGCACGGAGTTGGTGTTCCTGCGAGCGGGGGAGGGGTGGGGGGTTTGGCGGGGCTCCCGCTGCCTCCCGGCCCACCCCTCCTTCCAGGAACGGCGCACCCATGTGCCATGGACGCTTCCCCGGCATGGCCGGGGTATCTCCGCTCCAGCTGCTCTGTCAGTGGAGACTTTGCCGCGGCCCTCCTGCAGAGGTACCTAGGCGTAACGGTGCCAGCATCCATGATTTCACCTGATGGCTACTGGTAACCACTGGAACTGCTCTTCCCAAATCCCTAATACGCTGCGAGGGAAGAGGGAACGCGGTTTGGCAGGCAGAGTGGACCTGGCGCAGCGAAGTGCTTACGTGTCGCTGAAATCGGCGGGCTTAACTGCTTTGCTGAACCTCGGCCAGAGACACAGAAAGCAAGATGGTTAAGCTGCAAGGCTCACATACGTGTATCTTTGGTCTGGAACACTGAGATCCTTTATCAATATTACGATTCTTCCTAATAATTCACGGTAGTTTAGAAGAGTTTCACAGGAAGCACATGCCTCGCTCTCTGGCCCTGATACAGCGAACATTTTGGTGTCTGTAACACCATTCATGCAGATAGCGCTATTTGCTAAAGAACAGAAAGACACAGCCAAGTGCCACAACAGGCTGTTTTTGCAGGTCAGGGCTGTATTTTAGTATCTACAGCCTGTAGGCATTCCTACCACGGTTAGACAACTGCTATGGAGACATCTGGGCCTAACACTGAAATGTCCCCTATGGACAGCTCTGCATGTGTGAATACTCTCTGCCATAATACTTATTTTAAACTCTCTTTAAAAGAAAGAACAAAAAGTTCAGGGAGTTACAATTTTTTTGCAGTTGTTTAAATAGTAAATGCACCTCAGACAAATAAAAACTAGTAATTACAATTTTCTGATGTTGAAATAATGCTTTTACTCACTGGTTAGTCAGAACCCATACAGAATGGCTGCATCTGCCCTAATTAATGGCCCATTTTCAGGAGAGGCTTTAATTAGCAGCTGACATTTAAGCAGCACTACAATGTACTGTGCAATTATCACCTGGCCTACTTCTGTGTGATTCAAATGCTCTTGGAGAAAGCCTCTTTTTTCCCCTGAAAGTTTTACAGAACAGTGGTGAGAGAGAGCTGAGGAAGAGGAAGGAAAGACAGCCAGATCTTCAAACAGATTTAGGGTGAAGTTTTCCAGTACAATTAGCCTGACACAGTGACTGGATGCCCCCTCAAAAGAGGGGCACCTGCTCACCCATCTCTCACTTTTGCCCTGGGTTAGGTATTTCTCACCCGTTCCCTCTCCTCAAGCTGGCAATGCTTTGAGTTTGATAGCTCAGTGCAGCTAAAAAGGCAGGGCCTTCCTCCTATGGTTTCCTCCACCTTCTTTCCCCCGTTTTGTGTCCCTGAGGTTCACCGTGTAGCAAGCCAGGCTGGTTAAGCTCCTTAGTCCTGGAATCAAAACCAAACCTAGTTGTTGTGCTAAAGCAGTTTTCTGTCAGTTCAGTGAGCTCAACTGCCACGCTGTGTGGTCGCCCTCAGTCCTCTCTCCCAGGAAGGACAAGGAGCTGTGGGATCACCACCCCTCAGAGAAGATGAGCTGGTACTTTAGGCTGCACTGTAAAGTGAGCAGTCTTGTGAAATCAGTTCTTGTGTAGGAAGGTAAAATACACATGAGCATATTTTTGTACTGTATACATTTCCTGCCAGAAAATTGATGTCTAATCAAATAATGCGGCTGATGAAGTGAAAGGTGGGACCATGTGGCAGGGGGCTGCTGGCTCTTCTGGCTGGACGGAGCCCACTTATCCAGTGGCAAGCCATAACCAGACAGGACTTTGCACGGCAAGAACATGCTTTACCCTACCTATTCAAACTGCTCTCTGTTGCATGGAATAACTAAGGTAGCTATTCATGTTTAAATACATCCGTATTTTTTGGGTGACTGAGAGAGTGAGCAAACACCGAGCTGTAGCCATGCCGAACTTCTCTCCTGCGCTCTGGCCTGATGAGTATTTAATTTGCTGTGCCAAGTGAAACAGCATTTGGCATGGAGGCCTGGGCTCCATTCCCTCAGCTTCCCCGCAACCCTCCAACCTGCCGATCAGGGCACCTTCCCCAGAGAAACGAGCTGGTTTGCTTGGGCAGAGAAGGGCATCCTGCCCGGCTGCGTGACACTTCCCCTGCTGTGCTGCCAGCGGCCGGTGTTGATTTGCCTCTTCTTCCAGCCAAGTCTTGGTGGAGCTGGGGTCAGCTTAGCTGGTTCTCACAGGACCTGCTGGAGGAGTAGGGACCTACCTGGGGACAACCAAGCCCTCTGCAGACACATCCAGTGATCAAATCTTGTGCGGGAAATGACCCCAGTCTCGCATGCTGGCAGCTTTGATTCAGGAGGCAGATGGGCTGACACATACAAGTGCCTGAAAAGGTTGCAGATATTTACCTCCTAAAAATTACAGTCAAGGGACCCTTTATGAACTTTCTGTGGGGTTATGTGTTTAGTTAGTATCCAATAATTCCTGAGAACTAAGCCCGGATCTGTCATTAGTTTGTTCCATGGCCCTGAAAGGGGTTTGTAAAAATAGCACCAGGGAGCTCTGTATCTATTGGAATTCAATATTTCAGTCTGGCAGCCTTGGATCAGGGAGTGAGGCGTTGCTCTTTTAGCCAGTACAGCGTCACCAGCTTCTGGGTCAGTGATGGGGAATGGGAACATACGAAATAATTCAGGCAGTGACTCAACTCTCTTAGGGCAGTACTGCTTTAGCAATGCAAGGAGAAAGCGTTATTGAAATCAGTGGGATTATTTGCATGAATGAGAAACTTTGCAGTATTGTGCATTCCCCCCACCGCCCCATCCCCCTTTTTTTTATTGTACAGTCAAACATGTAGGCGCTAGTGTCATTATCCTGCTGGAAGTTACAACCTGTAAGGCATCTTTAGTGACTGTTTTCTAAGAGGATCCAATTCCTCTGTTTTCCTACAGCCCTCATTCTGCACTTTTAGTATATCCTACCCTTCTCATCATGTCATACATGATAGAATGCAGTGGAAATAACAGTGAAGGAAACTGTTGTTTCTGGAACGGGAGGCCAGGTTTGTGCTACGTTCACGAAGTGCTGCTAGGTGGCAATATGTTACCTAGAAAACCACCAGCTTCCAACCACCATCTCTCTCCTCTGCTTCCAACCTAGCTGGTATGGGTCTGGGCATTGCTCTGCTCTGAAAGGGACTAAGGCCTTGGAGCAGGACCTGGTGAGAGCTGCTTCACGCACAGAGGTTTCTTCACTAGGTTACGGAGGTTTTCCAGGAACAAGTGCAGGACTGAATACCACTAGAAAAATCCCTCCTCTGGGAACCCAAGAGGAAAAATAAGAGGCAAGCCCGCCTGTTGCAATATTTGTGTTTATACCGGGAGCGTTGTAATAGGAGAATGAATAATTCTGTTGTATAAAGATATTGCCACCTAGGACCAGAATATTTCATATTCTCACAGGATTCTCTTAACAATACAAAATAAAGAAGATCTGTGCAGAGGGCAAAGGTTTTGTTTTTTGCAAACGTATGATTAATTGAAATCCTCTACATGTTCAGTCACAATGTTTAATCAACTACAACAACTTCAGGACACTTGTATTGACAGCTAGGTTGAAAAAACAGCTTTAATAGAGATGGAGAAGATGTATTTCCAGATACAAGTTTCAGCCATACTACAAATACTGAAAACTGAGTCATCTTATGTACGTGTATTAACAAGGACATAGTAATAAAGACTGGCTCATATTTGCATATTGCTTTTAATACACAGTGAGCTGCATTGAAACAAGCATTTATCTCCCTTGATCTGACTCTTGGTGTGGCAGCACCCGTTCTTCAAGGAGGAAAACCAATGAGCAGGGGAAGGGCAGAGTGGGCAGGGCTGTGTGTGACAATGCCATTTTATGCCAACTCAAGTTTACACAAAATTACAGTTTAAGGATTACTCCCTTTTGATGTAGGATAGTTTGCAGCTGGGTTGGGACTTTGGCCCAGCTGCCAGAGCGTGGGTGCAGGTGAGCGGCACCTGAAGCTGGAGAGGCGGTGGCCAGGAGCACGCCTGCTGGAAAGGGCTCACGCCTGTACTGACAGATGAAACAGATACATGTGAACATGGGGAGCCCAAGTCTCTCCTTATGGTGGCATGGATAAGGCATTCATGCCTCTCCTTCCCACAGCGCAACACCCAGGGGGTCAACGAGCAGCCGCTTCGCTCTAGGGTGATTCAGGCAGAGGCACGTATCCTCACTTTGAGCGACCTGAGGCAGGATGTTGTTCTGGGATGGCGGATAAATTAGCGTATTTAATTACACTGGCTTGGATGGAAATCCTGGGCTTTTTAGCAATGCATAAACAAACACAACGAGGGCCTGCCTATGTGCTGTTTAGCAACCTTGGAGCTAACAAGCATCTTCTGCAGCAAAACTGCTAAATTCAGGCCGAGTTGTTGGTGCCAGGGGGCACCTGTGATGGGACATAGCACAGAGCCAAGGTCATTGCTCCCCTGCCCTGGCTCAGGCCACCCGGCTGCCAGCCCCAAGTCTGCCTGAGCTCGCAGAGGTTCAATATGCTCTGTGAACTCCTTTCCTTCGTCCCAGGGGCTGCCCTAGCACCCGCTGCTCCCCACAGCAGGGCAGCTGCAGGCCCGGCCCAAAGGCCTCGACCCGGCCTCCTCCCGGCGCG
>NW_010251360.1:0-289 GCF_000690775.1 Eurypyga helias | reverse complement strand
GCGAGGGGACCTGGGAGGTTTTTCCCCCGGCCTTGAAGGTCGTGTCCGTGGAAGGTGTTCACACAGACACCCGGGGCGTGGGTGGGTGTTGGCATTTATCGGGTCTGTGTTCCTGGCAGATAAACCCACTGCTTATTCTCCCAAATCGCGTGTAAATAGACGCACCGCCGAACAAAGAGCAGAAATATTTAATTGATGTAACACGGGTTCTCCCTAAAAAAGAAGAGAGAGAGAAAGGGAGGCTTAATGTAAACTCCGCGGTTCCTATTTTCACGGCTCTTGTCTGCCC
>NW_010251359.1:545-785 GCF_000690775.1 Eurypyga helias | reverse complement strand
TGTGGGGACGGGGGATCTGTATCTCCCCCTGCTCTGCTGGGGAAAGGGAGAGCCCATGCCCATGGCACTGCAGCAGGAGGGGGGTGCTGGGGGGTTGGGGGCTCCCCCTGCCTGGGCTGCAGCAGGACACCCAGCACCCCCCACCCTCCCTGTCCCCCGTGGGGGTCCCGGCCCCCTCTGCTGTGTGCTGCTTCCCCCAGCTCAGCCCTGCGGGGGGTCACCCCTCCAAAGCTGGGCGAA
>NW_010251359.1:0-240 GCF_000690775.1 Eurypyga helias | reverse complement strand
ACTAAGAAGGGAAAATAATAAAAGCGAAATAATTAAAGGAGTGGAGGAAAAAGAAAGGAAAAGGGGAAATAAAGCAAAATAAAGAAAAAAGGGTTAAAAGGGGAAAAAAGGAGAAGAAACGGAAAAAAGGGAAAAGGAAAAGAGGGGTGGAAAGAGGGAAAAAGGGGAAAAATAGAAAGGGACGCACCTGCTGGCAGCTGGCTGATTGCCATTGCCATTCCCGGTCCCGCTTCCGAGTCC
>NW_010251358.1:0-737 GCF_000690775.1 Eurypyga helias | reverse complement strand
CACACTCATCCCATTTCTGCCCCATCGGCCCGGCCTTTGCACACTCAGTCCCATCCTCGCCCGCCCGCGAGCTCTGCCTTGCACACTCACCCCTCTCCGTCACTTCTGCCCTTGCACGCTCATCGTTCACTCCCGCTCGTCCACAACCCCTGCCCTTGCACGCTCACCCTACCCTTGCACACTCACCAGCCCCACTCCATCACTCCTGCCCTTGCACACTCACCATTCACCGCCACCCTGACCTTGCACACTCGCTGGTTGCCCTCATTCACCCTTCCCCCCCACCCTTGCACACTCAGCATTCACTCCCACTTCACAACCCCTGTCCTTGCACACTCATCCCTCCCCTCTACCCTTGCACATTCACCCCCAGCCCTACTCCAGCAGCCGTCCTTGCACACTCAGCCCAGCCCCTCCCCACTCATCCAGTCCCCTGCCCTTGCACACTCACCATTTCAAACTCACCCCACCCTTACACACTCACCCTCACTTGTCCATCACCCCCACCCTTGCACACTCATCCAGGGGCCCTCCCCATTCATCCATTCCCCTGACCTTGCACACTCACAATTCACCCTCACCCTACCCTTGCACACTCACCTCCCAGTCCCTCACCACCCACCATTCACCGACACTTCTCCCTCTCCCTTTGCACACTCATCCCAGCTCCCTCCCCACTCATCCCCCTCCCTGCCCCTGCACACTTACTCATACTCACCCCACCCTTGCACACTCAC
>NW_010251357.1:0-8831 GCF_000690775.1 Eurypyga helias | reverse complement strand
ATGGTTGGGTTGGGGGTGTCACAGCACCCTGGGGTGATCCCTGTGTGTAAGGGGTCACCCACACAGCCCTCTTCCCACTCACCTCCTCATCCCCATCCGCACCCACGGGTGCCTGGCCCTCATGGGCTCCTCTTCACCCATCTCCCCCCCAGCCCCCCTTTGCCACATACAGGCAGTTTCAGGCACAGCTTTGCATCACCCAGGCACCTCCTTCCCCTCTCCAGTATCCAGCAGAATTTGGGGAACCGTGAAATCCCCACTCATGTGACCCTATATCCAAGCCCGGAGCGGAAGCAGCTCCCCCAGCACCCCCTGCACTCTCCAGTATATTTAGATATCTCAGCCAGGAGAGGCCCATCCATGATTTTCTCTCCAGCTGGAGAGGGGAGGTTGCTCTTGGGGCACAGATCAAGCTTGGAAGAGTCACCTTGGAAGCAGGAGCAGATTTGGAGATTTCTGCAGAGCAAGTGATTTCCCTTCTTGTGGAGATTTGCCTTGCTGGGAAGGGGAATCAAGTGCACCCATGGATGGATGCGTGGGTGTGTCGACGGACGCGTGTATGCATAGGCGGATGGAGGGGTGGATGGATGGAGGGATGGATGGATGGATGGATGGATGGATGGATGGATGGATGGATGGATGGATGGATGGATGGATGGATGGATGGATGGATGGATGGATGGATGGATGGATGGTGAAAGGATGACCCCTTTTCTCAGAAGTGAGTGCTCCTGGAGAAACCAGGAACCTGTTCAGGGCAGCGCAGTCTCTTGGAGCAGCTGGGGTGTTCCCCCCTCCCTCAGTCTCAGCACATGAAGCAGCTTTGAATCGGGAAGGGCAGAAGGATGGTCGAAACCAGTTGTCTCCTGGACATCCCAGTAGGGTTTGGAGCACTGGGCTCCATCTCAGTGATTAAATCACCCAGGATCAGACCTGGGCTCCCCATTAACACAGGGTCCGGCTGCTCGGCCTGGACCAATGCTGCCCAAATTCATGCCCTGCCTGCCTGAGGAGCACTCGTGAAACGGGGAGCAGATGTTTTGGGGATATTTTCCCTTCACTCCAGTTGGATCAGCTCCAAGCCCTGCTTGCAGCTGGGAGCAGCTCTGAGGTGACCACAGTAGGACTGTCACCTCCCAGACCTGCACCATGGTGGCCTTGTGGTGACACTGCTGCTCTCTGCTGTCTTTCCAGGAATGAAATTTGGGGCAGGCAGCTCAAGAGAGCATCCCAGACCACGCACTCACCCTGGTGTCCACGTCTCCCAGCCCGTGTCCAGCTCCATCCGCGGCTCCTCCAGTGCTCACTGACGGCGAGGACACCCTGTCGGAGGTCCCCTATGGTGGCTGTCCCTTCTGAGCCCCCTCTCCCACCACCATCTCAGCTCATCGCTCCCCCTGGTCCCTCCCGCAGGGCTTTGCCGGGAGGGGGTCCGTGGGGGACACCAGCATGGGGTGGCTGTCCCATGGCATCACCTCCCTCGTTGCATGGTGCTTGGTCACATTCCAGGCGGGTAAGAGCAGCTCTGGTTTTCCCTAGAGTACCTGAATTTCCTTAATCTGAGTCCTGCTTTCCCACGGGTATCACCCATCTGGACCCAGAAGGGGGAGGGGGTAAATTTGGGAAGAGGGCAAGGGAAGACAAGGTGGCTGGGGTGCATGTGCATGGAAAACCAGTTCTCTCCCCGTTTACCCCCACGCAGTCTCTCAGCATCCCCAGTCTCAGTGCTGGCAAGGTGTGCCAGGACGAGGTTCGTGTCTTTGAAGAGCAGCTTGACGCCACGCAGACACTCGGGTGGGGGTGGTCTGCTCTGGGTCATCCTCCTCTGGGACCCCAGAGCCATCCTGTGCAAGTTAAAAATGTCAGAGGGATGGAAAAATGTGGATTTGGCGTCCACCTGCCGTCACTGCGAGATGTCCATGAGCTGGGCATCTTGTTTGTCCCTGCACTTGGGACCAGCCCTCCCCAACACCCCGAAGACCCTCAATCCCTGGCCAAAATACAACAACCAGGGCCCTTGCTGGCCTTGCCTGCCCAGTGGGGACAGCTTGCACGGGGCACGGGGCACGCTATGGGGCCGTACACTCACATACGACGTCCCTTTGGTTGCCCTTCACTGTGCACAGCCCTCCCCCACTCCATCCCTCCCTCCCTCGGCATCCCTCGACTCGCTGCTGGAAATTTATGGGGCTCTGCAGCGAGCAAGGACAGCCGAGCGATGCGCCGCAAGCTGACGGCTCCGAAGACCGACACCAATGATTTCTAGGCAGAGCAAAGAGCGTTGTGCTCATCCCAGCCCTGCTGCCAGCCCCTCTTGAGGGGTGGGCTCCAGGCAGGCTGCAGTGGTCCCAAGGACTGGGTCTGACTCCACCTTACAAAGCTGAACCAGTTGCCACCAGTAGGAGCAGCTGGAGGGGACTGGGAGAGAGCTCCCAATCACCCGAGAGTGGGATTTTCTCGGCCAGCCTTGTGATGTTGACCTTGCACCGCTCTCCGCTCCCCAGGAGGGAGCTTTGAGGGGTCTAATTCCCCCCTCCCCATCCCAGGGTGGGCTTTAGCATCCCTGCCTGCAGCAGCAGAGAGGGGGCTTGCCCAGAATGGGCAAATGGGGCGCAGGGATGTGGAAGGAGGGGTGTCCCCATCTCTGTCTCCCCACAGCCGCCTGCTGGCCGCCGGCCGCACGCGCCGGGGAGCGGCTGTTCAAGCCCCTCTTCCCCGGCTACAACCGCTGGTCACGGCCGGTGCCCAACACCTCCGACGTGGTCATCGTGAAATTCGGGCTCTCCATCGCGCAGCTGATCGACGTGGTGCGTAGCCCGCCGGCAGAGATCCCTGTCCTGGGTGGTATCCAAATTTTCACCAAGTTGGTCCTACTGGTCTGCCAGAGCAGGGACTGGGGAACCCGGTGGGAGGTTGGGTTTGGGCACCAGCAACCTCCTGGCCATCTCCAGCAGGTGACAAACTACCCCCTTCTGCCTCCCTCAGACCCCAAACGAGCAGTGGGGTCTGCACCCCTCCTCTCCATGCCAAACTTTCCCCTGACAGCAGGAAACCATCAAGGAAAACTGCAGTTCTCCAGCTCTGCCATGTCCTTATCCACCATCCCTCTGTCCTGGGGCACCTCTGGGCTTTTCTCTCCATCCATCCCTCACTCATTCCTCCCATCTACCTATCCATAGAACCACAGAGTGGTTTGGGTTGGAAGGGACCTCAAAGGCCACCCCCTGCCATGGGTGGGGACACTTTCCACTAGACCAGGTTGCTCCAAGCCTCATCCAGCCTGGCCTTGGACACTTCCAGGGATGGGGCATCCACAGCTTCTCTGGGCAACCTGTCCCAGTGCCTCCCCACCCTCTGCAGGAAGAATTCCTTCCTCATGTCCCATCTCCATCTCCCTCTTTCCATTTAAACCCGTCACCCCTTGTCCTGTCACTCCCTGCCCTTGGGAAAAGTCCCCCCCAGCTTTCTTGTACCCCCCCAGGCACTGGAAGGGGCTCTAAGGTCTCCCCGGAGCCTTCCCTTCTCCAGGTTGAAGAAGCCCAATTCTTTCAGTCATCTATTCACCCCCCCCATCTACCTATCAATCTGACCACCTACCCACCTATCCATCCATCCATCCATCCATCCATCCATCCATCCATCCATCCATCCATCCACCCACCCACCCACCTCTCCTTGGGACGTACAGTTGCCCATCCATCCCTCGGAGCAGCTCAGCGCTTGACGCTGCAATATGCTATTTCTTGCTGCCACCTAGTGAGCAGACATCTCGAAACATAGCATCTTTCCTTGGATTTGTGCTGGACCCAGTTGTTTCCCAGGACCGGAACCACAGAGGTGGAGGGCAGAAAGTGAAATCAGCGATCTGGGGGCCGATGCAGTGGTGTGTCAAGCCCTCTCTCCACCTCCTCTCACCTCTCCCTCTTTCCCACCGCAGGATGAGAAGAACCAGATGATGACCACGAACGTCTGGCTGAAGCAGGTAGGACCCTGTTTTCTCCCTGGGGCAAGGGCAGGAGAATGTCAAGGAGGGTGTAATATTTGGGGCACAGAAACTGTGCCCAGGGGGGCTTGGTGTCATCTCCATGGTGCTTTTCCTCTGGCGGATGCTGCCCGAGGAGGAGGAGGAAGAGGAGGAGGCATTGGGCAGCTTGGTCCTACCAGACCCAGGGCCACCTGATGCCGTTCCTTCCATGCGTCCCTCCAGGAGTGGAGTGACTACAAACTGCGCTGGGACCCAGCGGAATTTGACAACGTCACCTCCATCCGGGTGCCCTCCGAGATGATCTGGATCCCTGACATCGTGCTCTACAACAAGTGGGTGGCACTGCCGAGATGGGACATCCCTAGGGCCAGCTCATGCCATGCTCATTCCCTTCAGCTCGTCCCATCCCATCGCATCCCATCGCATCCCATCGCATCATATTGCATCCCATCCCATCCCATCCCATCCCATCCCATCCCATCCCAGTAGGTACCTGAAGATGCCAGCCACCACAGGCCTCCTGCCCTCCATCCCACCCCAGTGATAAGGATGCAAATCCGTCTGCATCCATCTCCCCATGTCCGATGCTCACACTCCCACCCATCTCCATGCTCCAGACAATGCCCAGGAGGGTGACCCCAGCACTGTGCAGGGGTGCACGATGGGGCCACAACCTCAAATTAAGGCTCATACCAGCCCTGAGAGGAGTTCCTGCCCCTATTTTTGGGGGAAAACCCTTCATCCTCCTCTGACCTTCACCCCCAGGGACATGGGTTAGTGGGGGGCTGGGCAGTGCTGGGTTAACGGTTGGACTTGATGAACTTCAGGGTCTTTTCCAACCAAAAACGTTCCACGATTCTGTGATGTCTCCATCCCCGCAGCGCTGACGGGGAGTTCGCCGTGACCCACATGACGAAGGCCCACCTCTTCTCCAACGGGAAGGTGAAGTGGGTGCCGCCCGCCATCTACAAGAGCTCGTGCAGCATTGACGTCACCTTCTTCCCCTTCGACCAGCAGAACTGCAAGATGAAGTTCGGCTCCTGGACCTACGACAAGGCCAAGATTGACCTGGAGAACATGGAGCACCACGTGGACCTCAAGGATTACTGGGAGAGCGGCGAGTGGGCCATCATAAACGCCATCGGCACCTATAACTCCAAGAAGTACGACTGCTGCACCGAGATATACCCCGACATCACCTTCTGCTTCATCATCCGCCGCCTCCCGCTCTTCTATACCATCAACCTCATCATACCCTGCCTGCTTATCTCCTGCCTGACCGTGCTGGTCTTCTACCTGCCCTCCGACTGCGGGGAGAAGATCACCCTCTGCATCTCCGTCCTCCTCTCCCTCACCGTCTTCCTGCTGCTCATCACGGAAATCATCCCGTCCACCTCGCTGGTCATCCCGCTCATCGGCGAGTACCTCCTCTTCACCATGATCTTCGTCACGCTCTCCATCATCATCACCGTGTTCGTCCTCAACGTCCACCACCGCTCCCCCAGCACCCACACCATGCCCCGCTGGGTGCGCAGCTTCTTCCTCGACTTCATCCCTCGCTGGCTCTTCATGAAACGACCCCCGGCGCTGCCTCCCCCCGAGGGGACCCCGGGGCAGTACGACCTCCCGGGGACGAGGCTCAGCACTTCCAGGTGTTGGCTGGAGACCGATGTAGATGATAAGTGGGAAGAGGAGGAGGAGGAGGAAGAAGAGGAGGAGGAAGAGGAGGAGAAGACGTACCCCCGGCGCATGTCCCAGGCGGGTTCCCATGGCCAGGGCACCCAGTGTCGCTACGGCTGTGGGCGCCAAGCTGGGAAGGCATCGGTGGGCTCAGCCCCCCGGGTGCCCCCCAAGGGGCAGGAGGAGGAGGAGGTGAGCTCGGAGCGGGGGCTGATGCTGTCCCCCAGCATCCTGAAGGCCCTGGAAGGGGTGCAGTACATCGCGGACCACCTGCGAGCCGAGGACGCCGACTTCTCGGTGAGTGGGTGCTCCCAAAGGCTGGGGGGTCAGCGGTGGGACCCCCAGCTGATGCCCTGGCTTCTGAGGACCCAAAACCACAGAGAAGGTCAATGACCACCTCCTGGGAGATGCCCAATCCAGGCGGCCAGTTGAAGGTTCCTCCAGCCCCCGTCCCTGCTGGCTGCGGGGATGGTGGAGGTCCCTCTCATGCCCACCCTGTCCTGCCCTCGGAGAGCAGAGGTGGCCCACCTTGTCCTGCTGGCACCCAGCTCAGGGGCTGCACCCCTGCTTTTAGCCAGGTGGCTTCAGAAAACCCCAGGGGGGGGATTTGCTGTGCCCCGAGCAGCTTCCCTGGAGAGATCCATCCCCTAGCCCTGCTGCTCCAGGGATTTCATAGAACACATCGAATGGTTCATAGAACGGTTTGGGTGGGAAGGGACCTTAAAGCCCACCCAGTCCAACCCCCTGCCATGGGCAGGGACACCTTCCACTAGACCAGGTTGCTCCAAGCCTCATCCAGCCTGGCCTTGGACACTCCCAGGGATGGGGCATCCACAGCTTCTCTGGGCAACCTGTCCCAGTGCTCCCCACCCTCTGAGGGAAGAATTCCTTCCTGATGTCACACCTCCATCTCCCACTTTCCATTTAAACCCGTCTCCCCTTGTCCTGTCACTCCCTGCCCTTGGGAAAATCCCCCCCCAGCTTCCTCGTAGCCCCCCCAGGCACTGGTATTTTCCAGAGACATGGAGTATCCCCTTGCCCTGGGGTAAACGGCAGATTATAGGAAGCTCTGGGTGGTCTCCTAATCCCAAGGGCTCCTCACAAATCATGGGCTCACAGCCCCTCTCTGCTTGGCAGGTGAAGGAGGACTGGAAGTACGTGGCCATGGTGATCGACCGCATTTTCCTCTGGATGTTCATCATCGTCTGCTTGCTGGGCACCGTGGGGCTCTTCCTCCCGCCCTACCTGGCGGGGATGATCTAGGGACCGGGCCAGGCTGCGGTGGGGACGACGGGCGAGGCGCCATCCCTCCTCCCAGGGAGCAGGCGTGGGGGTGCCCACATCCAGCCTCTCCCTAGGAGGAATTGGTTGTCATCCATGGAGGACCCCCGGATGGGATACGCATGGGGAAGCAGGGATCTAGGGATGGTGGGGAGGGATGGCATCCTGCCCGGGGTGGTCGCAGCTATCCTGGCATGGAGGAAGCTTCTCCACTGTGCATGTGCAGGCTGGTGGCATCCAGGAGAGGCACCAGCTTCCTCGAGCTGCTGCAAATCCCACCAAACCCCAAGATCTGCCTCTGGTTGCGACTCCACGCTGGACAAGAACGGGGGACATCACAGATGCTTAAGGACGCATCCTGAGTGCAGGGTGCTCAGGACCACAGGCTGGTGATGCCACACATGATGTGGGGCAGGGGATAACGCTTCGGGGGGTCTGTGCAGAAGGGGTACGGTCATGGGATGGGGGTCCCTGCTTGGCTGCATGTCTTGGTGTTCATTGCTCGGCAAAGCCCGGCCCAGGCACAGACCCCCTGAAACCCGCTGTCATGAGTGATTGCTCCCACACCGTCCCCCACTGGAGCTCAGGGAGATGGGAACAACCAATCCAGGTGGCTTGGAAGGGACAAACAGGATAACCCACCCAGCCATGGCCAGATGGTGCCCGCAGACCCTGGGAGCTCAGGGTGCTGCCTTGCACCAAGGCTGGTGGACTCAGCTGGTGTGGGGGGAACCTGCCCTACCTCGGCCCATCCCGAGTAAATCCTCCTCTCCATCCCACGTCAGATCCCAAATCCCCAGGCTCTGCAATCCGGCTTTTAATTTCTAGCTTCCATGTACCCTGAAGAGCACCTACTGCCTTCTTCCATGCCCTCAGGGACACCAGGATTTTCCAGCAGCGGAATGGCTGGATGCATGCGTGGGTATGCATGTCTGTGACTCGGCACACGTGGGCTTTGGGGCTTTGCAGAGCCGGGGGTGCAGGGGGAGCTCTCCCGTGAGGACAATTTCTGTCTTGGTTGGGGCTGCAATTCCTTGGGTGATGCAGGTAGGTTGGCTGGAAGGGAACAGGATGGGATGCCCAGCGCCCTGGGCACTGCCAGCCACGGCACACGGGGCTTCACCCCGATGGGGCTGGGGGCGCACCCTCCCCTCCCCACATTAAACCCTGCGGTCCCTCTCGCTGGTCACAGCCAGCACCCACCACCCCTTGGCTCAGCCCTGGATGATAAGACCCCCAGAATGCTTGCCAGTGGGGCACTAGACCCCCAAGCATCCTTCTTTTGGGGAGACCCCTTCTTCATGGCTGCGCTATCCCGCATAAACCAGTTCCCAACAGCTTCCAGTGTGAATTCCTGATGGTCTTGGAAAAACAAAGGTCTGCAGATGGTTTCATTATCAAACTTTGGGGTGGGAGCAGGGGTTGTCCAGGACCCTTGGGTGGACTGTGGGCTCAGCGGGAGGGAAACGGAGCTCCAGAGAGGACGTGGATGAGGCAATTCCAGGTTCACACCAGCTGCTCCCCCCGGGGATGCTGCCACCGGGACAACGCTTCCCCATGCTGGGAGGTCTGAGCAGCGTGACCCTTACTCTTTTTAAGGAGATGCTGGTGACCGGGGGAATTGTCCCCGTGGCAGGGGGGTGACAGGCAAGCACGGTCACAGCAGGACTTTGTGCATGGTTTATCTCAGCCAGAATGAACAGCGTTGTGGGAAGATGCCGGGGAAAAGCCCAAACCGTACGGTTTCCAACTCAAAGCACAAACCCAACAGAGACTTGGTTCGCCGTTGTGGCTTAACACGGAGCAGCTCGGAGAAAACTCAGCTGGAAGAGGCACCGTTCTGGTTTGTGTCACCGAAGGCTGCGATCCGCAGGGTCCCATCCCT
>NW_010251356.1:0-24858 GCF_000690775.1 Eurypyga helias | reverse complement strand
TATGATTCTATGATTTGCAGATGAAAGGGAGTGTCTATTTTTAAGGAAAGTCAGACAGGTCATGGGAGATGCCAATCACCAGGTTAATTAGATAGTGACATGAAATGTTGAAGTGCCACATTTCCAAATAATGATTTGTGGTTGCAGAATGCAAAAGTATCTCGTTATGAAGAAAAGATACATACTTTTAAGGAAACCAATGAAATGTGAGTCTTAACAATAAATGTATATATAATTAACACTAATAGATTGTATTTACATAGCAGTTTTTCCATAAAAGCGTATCAAAGGACACAAAAACGTGGACCAATGTTATCTAATTTTAAATGGGGAAACCAAGATACAGTGAAACGTCATGAAAAGAATGGGGTTTCGCTCACAGGCCTATGCTGTAGCCAATAAGGCAAATGCCTCATCATAAAGGACAAGTATTGAAAAGGAGCTCACATTAACTGAGGTTAACTGGGATATGGGAGTCCTTTCGTTTTTATAATCTTTTGTTGGACAATATTGCTGAGAATGTTGTTTTATTCATAGTACACACCAACATGTCTGCAGGACGGACTGCTAACAACCAGAAAAGTCTGAAGTGTACTGCGTACAGGAGGTCTCACCTTTAGCCTCACCTACTTGTGAAATTCATGCTACAGCTATATACATAATTGTGGCTGGAGTGGCATTCAAACAATGTGTAATACAGGGCACCGACATCCCTCTTGCTTACCAATCTACAGTCTACCACCAGTGCTTTACAACTGCCAGGCAGGGAACTAAGCCTACTTCTGACAGATCACTTAAGGTCAGAGTACAGCTTCATTAGCTGTGTCAGAAGAGGATAAGCAGATGGAAGATAATCCTTATGTTGACGGATGTGACATATACCTTGTTATTGACCAACTCATTTATGGAAAAGGGTCCTTGCTTATCCAGAAAGGTCAAAAATCAGGTTTTCCTCAAAATCCCAGTGGCTTTTTTCCAGTATACCCAGCAGTAGGGCATAAACCTGACTCTGTGATCAACCAAGAGATGTGCAATAATGGATTAATACCTTTCACCTGCTTCTTTTCATACAGGAACAATAGGATGCTGTCTTTCATAAACTCCTGTGCATTTTAGAAAGCCTGTTCTCACCTGTATTATAAGGGCATCCATTATAATCTCACCAAGCAGGTGGTGATTACTGCAGTATTAATGGCATCCCAGTTCTTCACCAACACATCATTAATAGTGGAGTTGTAGCTGTAACAACAATATGGATTTCCAATACCCAGCAATTTGGGTACAAAAGGTCTAGGAGCATCTGCGGTTTAGAAGGACTGACTAACACCTCCGAAAGTACACTAGACGTAACACTGGCATCCACTGCCATGCAGATATGGTCTCTGTCTTGGCATCATGCCCCAGTAACTGCTCTTCCATCATTTGTTTCTGTTGTGAAGAAAATTGTTAGAGAACTTCCTACTTTTTGATATGCTGGATATTTTTACTCATTCTTCAGACAAAGGCTCTTGTAGAGTTGCATAAAAAGTCTTTCACAGAAAACAAAGTACATGCAGTTTGCTGACATTCTTTTCAATTTCAAAAATACATAATACATTTTTCCATGTGTTGATAAACTGGATTTTAAAAGAGCATTTTCTGGATATCTGGATAATCAACAACACAATGAATATAAACATTTTCTATAAATAGTTCACCATATGGCTACCATTCTCAACAGATGGTGTCTGTGTATCCACTAGAATATACAAGAGCTATGCAGATTTTGCCCTGCAATCATTCAAAATTGTAAACACGAATTTTTTACTTAATTTCAGATTTATTAAGCTTTATTACTGGCAAAACATTGAATCTTATCACCTATCTAGTCTGGGGAACAAATGCCACACCTATAGTAACAAATTTATTTGCAAAAGGCAAGTAGATAGTCCTCACCAAATAGAGTCAAAAGGATTTCCAAAAAGAGATATGCTAGGTACCAGATCAGCTTCCACAGCATAAAGGGATCTTCTTAATTCTCAGGTAGCACCATGCTCCCAAGGATAGTCTTCCTAAAAGTTTCATTTGCCCAGTAGTTTGTCAGACAGAATGCAGTCTGGACTATGTTAAGGAAAATTCTGTAGGCCTAAAAATGTTAAAGTTTGTGCATATATTGCAGCAAATGTTACTAGACAGCCTACATGCTTTATCCAGTTTTAGTAGAAAACAAACTAATTTTTTAGAGTTTCCTTACATAAACAACTCTAGGTTTTCTACTCTGCTTTGAGGAGCTGCTGTGCAGTGGAGAATATCTACCACAGGAACCCATGACTGGAAGTAAACCACTTGGTCTATGCTGTTTCATCTTAAAACTACTTATGCACATATCACCACGTAAACATTTCTTGAAAACTCCTCCTGAGCTGGTTTATCTGTTGGAAAACATTTTCTAATTTCCAGTTTAAACCTTTTTTCATGGCAGTTCTGATCCACTTGAACAAATATTGGGTTTAACCTGTATAATTTTTCTAACCTGGTACTGTTTCTCACCTGATTCATTTATGATAAACCAACCTATTGCCCTCTCAGTTATTAAGTTGTTATGTTTCTTATTCTAAAGATCTTGTACCTGACTGTCATTGTCTTTGACCAGTCATGAGTCTTTCTCTGTTCTTGTAGCTCCCTGAGCGCTCACATGCGCAACCCCACATCATTCTACCCAAATCAGTACTTATTGCCCTGCACTGACACCAGGGCTCCATGAAACTTCCCTAAGCGCACAGGAAGGGATTCCAGCTGCTCATCCTCAGAACAGCAAAACACTGCAATATTGAAGTATGGCTCCACGTGTTACAAAAATGCCTTGGTTGTTTGTCATAATTATAGTGAGGGGAATGTAGTTATTCTCTATAGTAATGTATTCAGCGCACTTGAAAGTCCTATAGAACTGCAGAAGGAAGGTCACATCTCAACACCCAGCAAAATGTTAATATCTTATAACTATGTACAAGTTTCTGAGATACTTCTCTGAAAAATAAAGCAATCAGAAAATATGCAACTTCTGCATCAGTATAAAGGAGAGTACATAAACAAGAAGGTTAATGTATGTTACTGTGCTTTGTGTTTGTGCCTCAGTGTTGACAGCTTTCTGGCTACTGTTGAGCAGTGCTTGCACAGCACTAAGGCCTTTTCTGTCTCATACTCTGTCCCGCAGCAAGTGGGCTGGGTGTGTGCAAGAAGCTGGGAGGGGACAGCTGACCCAAAATGAACAAAGCCATATTCCATGCCATATAAACGCCGTGCTCAGCAATAAAAACTGGGGAAAGGAGGAAGAAAAGGTGATGTTTGGGGTTAGGATGTCTGCCTTGCCAAGTAACCACTATGCGTGATGGAGCCCTGCTTTCCTGAAAGCAGCTGGACATGTGCCTGCTGATGGGATGCACAGAATGAGTTCCTTATTTTGCTTTGCTTATGTGCGCTGCTTTGCTTCACCTAAACTGTCTTTACGTGAATCCACCAGCTTTCTCACCTTTGCTCTTGCAGTCCTCTCCCCTATCCCGCTGCAGGGTGGGAGCAGATGTATGGACACTTAGCTGCCGGCTGGGGTCAACTCATCACAGTCACTAAAATATTTTCAAATGTGATAATACGCACAGCAGAGACAGTAGCCAGTTAAAAATAAGAGATCATGATACAATAAATTGCAGAAACAGTTTCAACATGCTGATTTAGCCAGACAATAACAATTTTTCATTTATGAGCCAGACAGCTATTGAAAGTTGAGATACATGTGAATTGAACACTAACTAAAAGCACATGGTCTTCTTAACGTATGAATTAAAGATAAGGAACTCCCATTTGGTACTGAAATAATATCTAAGGACATAAACTTGTGTGTCAAAATTCAAAAAACCAGCATGTATCTCTACGCATGCAGGACATCTTTTAAAACTTGTGTGAATCAAGTACTACAAATTAGCTGAATGTTAAAAAATTTATTATTAAAGGATAGTAAGATAAAGTGTAATTGAAAAGTATGTTTCAACTTTTATTCTTGCAGCTCAAACTACATGTAACAAAAAGCATCAGAAGTAAAACCATAAAGAAGGGAATCCATTTATATACCCCTTTCATTCCTGCAAAGAAAACTTTACAGTTTATAAAGGTATGAACTGTAAACAGGGATGAACATTGTTCTCTATGTTACTGCTTACTTGAATAGGCTTTTCAGGCTTTTAAGACAGTGTTCTATATCTGATAACCTTGAAGTGAGATAATATCACTAACCATCCACATCTTTCATTTTAAAAATTTCCTAAACACTTTTACAGTGAGGATCATAGCAACCATATCCTCTAATCATGAATGAAATCCACTAATCATAGTGGACTAGATTCACACGCTCATGTGGAGCCAAGAATGAGTAGTACACAATTCATTCCCTTTTTAACCAGTCCTAAAAGCCTTTTACTTTCCCCTAACCACCAACCAATTAATTTGCCTACCACTTGCTGGCTCTGGGACAATGCTCCCATAACCCCCTCCCACCTAACTCTGTCATTAACTAGGTTAGGGGAGCATTTCCCTTGTAAATGAGTCCCTTAAGCACTTTAACTTTTTTTCCCCAACAAATAGAGAGCAGAGCATACTTACTTTACCTCATATGCAATAGACAGTATTTCTCTTTAAATATAAAAACAAAGAAATAATGCCAATATCACTGTGAACAGGCAAAAATATTTTTGTCTGTACAGAAATAACTGATAAGGGAAAGCTTTAGCATGTGTTAAAGTAATTAAGGTGTTGTAGCACTCCACTTTATAAAATGATGGTTCTGACTCAATTCAAGTACTGCCCTTAGTTTTGTTTAACATGTCTCAGGAGGCAAATAGTAGAAACAGAACGGGTCCATCATTAACAGATCAATATAACCACACAACCATTCAGCTTGCACCTTAATTCCCAGGCACAAGAAAGACTAAGATTTATGCAGTTATAGGAAGGAGCATAAAGAATCAACTAAAGATAGGGCTCACTTGAGTCACTGCAAAGCTTGCTTGAGTAGCCACAAGACCAGCTAGAACTGGTCTAGCCAGTTGGAAAATATGAGCAGACATACTTCAGCTGTGCTAAAACCTAAGTCACAAAAAACCAAGCTGTGTTGGAGATACTGGTCACTATGGCAAATATTGGATTAGCAATTCTACTTAATGATCACAATGGGTTTAAACGATCTGTTGGTCTGTAAAGTAGAGTGGTTTAAATAATAAATCCATGAGCTAATCATTAATGGCTTGCATAATGTCACTTCTAGATGAGAATTTCCATATCATGTAGAAGGGCAATGAATGGAGACATTTTCAAATTAGGAAGGATGACAACAATTAGGGTACTTATTAAATTAAAAAAAAAAAAAGCAACAATAGATATGACAAAGGCGTGAAATACAGAGAAGGACAGAGGAGGCATATACATGACTGCTTTCTAAACTCTCTAAAAAATGAAATGTATTTCAAGGTATGTCCACAGTGAATGTTCCTTCTGCAAGCCACAGCAGTCCTCTACGCTTCTTCCGGCTTTTATCAATGATATCAACATGAAGGGAAGTTCAAGAACCACCTCGAGTCTAAGACTTTCTATAAAAATCTCTTTTTAAAAGGGCAAACCACTTCATTTTTAGTGAAGGGTGAGTGTTAACAATCAGCAGCAGAACTATCAAATTAAAAAAAAAACAGTACTGAATTGTCTCTGCCATTGAACATAAAACTGACATTACTGTTACAGACCAAGAAGTCCATGAAGTCCCATATTCTGTCTGGTTGAGGGGAACAGAGGACATCAAGAGGTCAACTGAATGGCACATTTTTGCCAGCATCATTTTTTGTGCAATTGCATTAAAATTTTGGCAAATAACATCTCGTGTGAGGAAAGAACTAATCACAGCAAAATTCAGAAAGAAGACTAGAAATAGACCGTACCAATATTTTTATATATGAAAGGAAGAATTAAGTGCTTAAGAATAACTGCTAGCCATAAATTGCCAAAACAGCACAAAACCATTTTTGAAATGCAAATTCACACATATAATTTTGAAATTGCCAGTTTCAAATAAACAGTTCAGTTCAAAAGATGAATGATACGACCATATCAGATATCAGGAGGATTCAGAATTAGGAAGGGTATGTTAAACTTCTTGGTTTGAAACAGGTAAGTTTTCCAGTCTTCACAATCATAGAATCATAGAATGGTTAGGGTTGGAAGGGACCTTAAAGATCATAGCAAATATTTTAGAAAAATGCCCATTTTTTCCACCTAGAATTTTCTGAATTTAACAGGTATCAATTCTGCATTAAATATATCTGCTTATCAAATAAGCAGTTAAATTTTACAAGTAAAAAAGTGTTAAAATATTAAAATAAGTTCCATTAGTTAAAAAATATTAAGGAAACACTTTCTAGCTAAAATTGTCATGCCTCTGTCTGAATTTGAGATTCATTGCAACTTGAGTAAACATCACTTAAGTTCTCACTATATAGCTGAAATGTCCCTGAGCATTATAGGCTTGCAAAAGTCACTCATTTCTTTTTAAAGCACTATTTAAGGGCATTATCATCATGTATTCAGTTCTCAGACAGAAAGAACATATTAGGTCCCAGAAAATAGGAATTGAGAACCGTGTGTGTATGGATCAAAACACTAGACTAGAAGTGTTTCCATTTAAAAATAATACTCACAAATAAATGCATAATTTATTTTATAAATGTCACCAGTAAAATCTTTGTATAGTGACTATTATAAAGTTAAAAAGGCAACAACAATGTGCAATTATTTGCCAAAATCCAATTACCTGTGTGCCAGCAGTACCCTGAAGGTCATCTGATTCAGTCCCAAATAACTTGGCAGCAAGTTTGACCAATCCCAGTTCCATTCAGTAATGGTTGTCTGTTGATACATGGCAAGAAGCTATTGTTAGTTATTAATCAGTGTTAATATGATCAGTAAATTAAAGCTCCAGCTGTGATATACTAACCAAGAAGGAGAGGGGTCTAGAACAAGGACTTAGACAGATGATATCAATCATGTCCACAGAAGAAGGTTTTTATTCCAATCAGACAGCAATTAATTTATAAATCCATTTGGGGATGTAGCCATTATTTATAAAAAGATAAATCAATTTTTTGAACCGTTATTCTTCCAACTGTTAATGGCATTCTGCCCAACCACTTTGTCTGAGAGCTTGACTCTTTGAAAAGCAAAATAATTGGCAACTTTTTATGTAACAGCAATTTACATTTTCTGCTGTCAGCAAAAAGTTTGTCATCAAAAACTTGGTATAGCTGGAATTCAAGATGTAACCTGTATTGTAATTAGAATGATGGTTGACTTGTCTATTGTTTTGTAAGGCATTCCAGTCACCAGATGGTTATTATACACAGCAGTAAGTCTAGACAATATGAACAAATATAACTCCATATTGCTTATTTAATAAATAAAAGCAATCTAAAATAATGGTGGTCAGACAAAAGACCACACGTAACATTCTTATGTTTACAAAACAGTAACTCCTGTTGCTTAATATTAATTTTCATTGGCAGTAATGGTCAAATAGTGACATCAATTCAACATTCCTGGGAGGAAATAATTCAAAAATTGTTGTTGTAACATCCAAATGGCACTGAGTAGTTAAAGAAAAATAGATGAAGCAAGTCAAAACAATGGAAATAAACCTAAATAAGGAGAGCAGCTTGCAGTGCATCTTTTTCTTCTTATAGACAGCACTTCGTTGTTCTGGGAGAGCAGAATCAGTGCAATCCTTCCCCTTCCTCCCATCTTTACTTTATTCCCTTCCTTATTTTAATTTAATTTTCTCCCTAACTCTCATCTTTGGCATGCATTTAAAAGTAATGTGGAAAATAAAGGCGAAATACAGAATAAGAAAGGGAGACAAGGGTAGCTAAAGGGAAGAATAATATAGTGTGAAAGTAGAAAGTGAATGAAGAAGTAACAGTGGACATGATAAGAAATAAGGGAAAAAGAGTCAACTGTGAGAACAGTGGGAGTAGAAGAACATGGGAGAAAACACATAACTGGTCTATACACTGAATTAAAAATAGATAAATAAACACAGAGAAAGTACTTGGAAAATGAGGAGGCATAAAAAGGAGAAACTAAACAGCCACTAGCAACCATCATAAAAACAAACGTAAAATTTTAAAGTATACCAGACAAAAATTCATTCTATCATACTGATCAGTTATGTGAAAAATAAAGGAGCAGTTTGAAAAAAAATCACTTCAGGAAAGGAAAATTTCTTTGTAGCATTTTTCTTCGTTGATAATGTTAAGGAGTTGCACAGCATAGACTTAATCTTATTAGACAATAGAGGAGCAGCAGCACTGGCAGAGATTGAGGTGTCAGGACAAATTGATAAAATCAAGAGCAACAAGTTACTAGGACCAGATGGTGATTATTCAAGATTTTTACAGGAATGTAAGAATGCAGTGGCTGAATTGTTAACAGAAATGACACACTTCCTAGGATCAGCTACAGAACTAGAGGTTTGGAAGGTAAGAAATTTACATATCATTAATAAAAATGCTAAAGCTGATCTCAAAATAGCACTTCAGTGGCCTTTGTTGCGGGAGCAGTAAAATTCATATAAATGATGATTAAGTATCTTACTAAATTTGACATGATAGGGACAAATTAGCAAAACTTCAGAAGAGAAAAAGTCAACCACCCAAATGTACTGCAATTTTTACATTTACCAAGAAAGTGTACATGGAATGTTTACTATAAATTATCTTCTAGAAAGCTTTCTAAATAATTTATTTTAACAAATCCTCTACTGCAGAAGCTAAGAGCAGGTTTACAATGCATAGTGTTGACATGCTCTTATATATTATTATGTATTACGTTATACAGTGTAGTATAACACAAACATTCTCTGTTCAGAGCTGAACCAGCTCTGTGGACTCATGGGCAGTAGTGACATGCCTTTTCCAATTGGCCTTGTGAGAGAAAATTTTTAAAAAGCAATACATAATTAACTAATTGGCAAAATATGTTGTGATACCAGTAGCTTGTTGGTACTTAGAAATTATAAAAGTTAGTTGGTGTATTAAAGACACATCTAGTTACAATAGATTTAAAGCAAATCAAGAAATTAATCATGGATTATAAACTCCTAAGCTTCATGACTATTGCCAACCAGTAAGAAATAAATTTAAGAAAAACATATCCTTTGAGAAGAATTGTTCCTTGACAGCACTCTGGCATCTTCTACAGGCACTGGTGTAGAATATAGAATAGTGTCTGGTTTCCTGTGAAGACTGAGCTATGCTGACCACTATTTTACAAATAGACAGTCCCACACCACTAAATAAATGTGCAATTTTATGGTAAAAGGAATTATTAAGCTCAGGAAATAAGTCTGTCATTTTCAACAAGGCTGGAACATGGTACTTAAAGGTGCATTATCTACTCTTTTTTTCTCATGTTTTTAAGACACTTTTCCATATTCAAGTAATAGATTTATGCCAAAAGTTTACAAAATACAAAGCAATTTAATATGAACTATTGCTTGTCATTTGTTGATTAATAGAGCACTGCAAATCTGTCATGTAGCAGAAGAATTCTGCCCTGAGTTGTCACTACTTGAAGGTCTTATTCTACCACACAATAATGAATTGAGAATTGAGGCATGGTCAACTATTTTCTGCATTTCAAATTGAAGTAAGTGATTCTGTAAGACCTTAAATTCTATCAGTTTAAAATATAGATAAAGGGACTAGTGGAAGAAAAAAAAGGGTATTTTTAAAGCATGTTCCTCTGGAGTGAGAACTCTTGTGAAATTGGTATTGATCTCCTTTTTCAGGATATTAACATTTATTGCAACATGACAATGATTAAACATTCATTAAACAAATAGGGAAAAAAACAAACAAACAAAGAAAAAACCACCCCCAACAACAACCCAAAAAACCCCCCAGATATATTTTACAGCAATACAACCAGGGAAATAATCCAAAATGCTCAAAACTCAGTGAGGAGATTACACTATTTAAAGAAGAGTTGTGCCAAAAAACGATGTCTTTCTACCACAAGTCTGTAAAGTGAATTTCATGCCACTGTAATACCATTTCTTTTTAAATATTTGAAATGGAGGGGTAGAATAAAAACTGTAGACGATGGACTAGGAAGATTTGAAAAACGATAGTGCAAGGTTTCTTAAGTGTCCAAGTGCTATCAGAAACTACATACCATTTTGTGTAATGAATTGTGGTCATGTAGGGCTCCGGCAGAGATTTAGTCAACTACATCTATTTTCTTTAACTGTTACATTATCAGGAAACTAATTTCTATAGGTAAATTATAATGCTTTATACAAAACTACCATGGCTTAGTCACAGAGCAACGGATGCTTTCTTTTTTGTTCCCACCACTTGTTCTCAGTATTCTGTTAAATCTCTATTTCCAACGCATCTTTTACTTTACTGTTCATCATTTCTGTGAAAGACTCATTAGGAAGATTCTAAATGTGCACTTGGAGTTTTGCCATGATATTTCAAAGGACTAAGACTAGCCCTATGTACCATTACACAGATGTAATAAATGTCATTGCTACTAATGGGCTTTCCTTCACTATACTGAACTAACATAGATAGTCTAAGTAAATGCAAATTGCTCTTACATGCAATAATTCTGATAAAAGAAAAGGACAATAATGGCTTTTTGAACATCATGCTATTGCAGAAGGTGCCCTCATTAGATTCTTGAGTAATAATATTCTTTTGCACTTCATCAAATGTGAATGCATATAATTAATTTTGTTTTCATAGTTTCTGTCTCTGTCAGTATCATGATCATAATAAGACTGACACGTAAAAATTACACTACAACCAAGGTTTCAGATTTTCACAAACCTGATTGAACACTTTTGAACAAGACTGTCTGTACACCTGGAAAGGGTTGAAGACAGGTTGCTCTTCTCTGCCCTTCAGTGTCAAAGTTAGGCATTGGCTGGAGATGACACCATCTTCAGAAGAATCCTCACAAGACAGCTGCTCCTTCAAATACTCCTTTTAGAAGAAGACACAACCACAAAACAGTATATGCCACTTTGCTTCCTAAGTGAAATTTGCCTAAATTTCTATCATAACTTTACAGTGTGCTTGACAGAAGCTCCTTATATTAAACGAGGGAATAAGTAATCTTTCACGAAATGGAAACCTTTTGAAGAATAACACTATTTTACAACAAACAACCACAATGAACATCCAGCCAACTGAAGCAAATCAGAATAGCTAAGATGTTGTTTTGAAATTGTCATCAAATTATGTGTATCAGTTCTCATTCAATATATATGTTAGGTACATGCAGAAATGAGAAACAAATGTTTGCTATGAGCTGTGCTAACAGAAGATGGCTATTATATGACTTATTTTACACGATAAACTATACATGAATATTTAAAGTTATTTTTGGACAGCATTAAATAGTTATGACATGACTATAAATTAATTGTTTGATGAACATGCTCAAACCAGTTGTTTAAACACAGGAAATAAGTATTCTCACACTCTTCAAAGCTATTTTTAATTCTTTAAGCATTCAAAGACTAGAAGTCATTTATGATTTACATGGCAATTTTAGAAACTATACTGCAAGAGACACACGATTATTCTGGCCACAATCTTTTCTGTTTTCACTTCTTAAACTACTATCTAAATAAATCATCATTGCATGCCACTAAAGTGTTTTGATTAAACAGAACCACTTTTCAAAGAGCTAGAAAATGAAACACTTATAGATCTATTTGCAGGGAGGACTACTGTGATTAAACAGTGTATTGTTATTAAAATGAAGTCCTTAATGATAGGATTGCCATAACATTGAGCAAGCACTCAAGGTGAGTCTTCGTTAAGATGTGTGGATGCAAATGTTCCTCTTATCCGCAGTACTACCGAGTTGATAAACATTTTCAGACACAGGTGAGGGAACATGTAAACTACCCACCAAGGCACACTGTGCTCCTCGGTGGGTCTTTCTGAAAGAATAATTTCATCGTCAGTTTAAACTGATACAACCGTGGTCTGGCCTGAAAGGCACAAGTTCCCTCCCAATACACACAGAGTGTGGCTGTTTCTCCCTGGTGTTGGCACTAGCATATGCTGTGAAATCAGACAGAAAAAAGAAAGGTTTCAGCCAGATAAACAAGCCACACCATTTCTAGTACTAGTATAAAGTGCACAGGGGCTAGGAGTGGGAAAGCACCAGGGCAAGAAAAAGAGCCAAGACTCTATCGACTGGTTGTAGCCTATTGACAGGACTGCCTAAGACAATCACAAAATCATCCAAGTGTATTTAAAAAAAAAAAAAAAAAGAAAAAAGTAATCAGAGCTTTTTTTGGTTTAAGACAACAGTATAATGCAGCTGTGAAAACACCCTGAGTCTCTTACCCATATCTTTTTAGCCTACTGAAATGTCTGGGGTTTCTTTCCCATCCATTCATGACTTCATGCCATAACAAAGATTTAAAAGTCATGGTGAAGGGGGTTATTTAAAAGCTATTTCTATTTGCCAATTATTCATAAATGCACTGCCTTCCATGCACACATTTTCACAAAATCTGTAGGCAACTCTAAAGCAACCCAGTCCTCTGTGTGTCACAGAGTCAGCAGAAACAGACTCTGCTGGTTTTTTTAGAAAAGATATTGGAAATGTCTGTCCATGCTTCCTGGAGACTGAACATTTCAGTGCTATACAACTCACCTCCCAGTACAGGCATTTTTCTGTCTTTGGAACACTGTGGATTTATGTTTTGATGAAGAGACTTACTCAACAATGGTAAATGCATTACTTTAAGAACTTAGTACAGTACATACCGCAGACCCTGAAAGGGTCATGTTTCAAAAACATGAAAATAGATAGAAATGAAATATTGTTTGCAAACATGTGAGCTATGTCCTTACTATCACTGACTGGGCATGAAACCAAGTAGACAGAATATTACTGAGACTGACAGCTCAGGAAAAGTTTTTGTTTGGTAGCCACTAGTCATAAATGCTTTTTAAAATTATTGTTCTTTTTGATAAATACACTAAGGACTGTAAGCTGTTTTGAGTTCTACAGTGTCTATTATAGATCTCTAACATATCACAGCTCTGTTTCCAAATATATCTTCCAAGAACCTATATCCCTTTTCACCTGCTTTTCTAAGGAAAATTATTGGGAACAACAATTTTCCATCTCATCATTTTGTCCTCTATTCACACACAATTATTAAGCAGTGTAGTATAAACATCTCCAAACTAATTTTAAGAACATGATCCCTTGATAGCCCAAGGAATCTCCAAACAAAAAGATGGACCTTTGAACAGACAAGACTATTTCTTGGTAGTCAGGCACGTTAAACATAATCTAAGTTATGAAATATAATATTGAAAAGTGCATTATCATAATACCATGCTAAGCATTAAAATGCTTTGTAACGGTTTCAAAGGAAAATTGAAGTAACATGGTAAAGTCCTATGAATCCAGCTGGTCAGGATTTTCTTTTTCTTCTTTAAAAAAAAATAAAAAAGTTTTTTCCACTGAGAAATGTTCTATATTTAACAAAGCTCTTACTAGTTACAGAAATTCAAGGAGAGACACCTGGGATGTGGAAAGTCAGGCTGAAGTCCCTCTTCCACCTAATTTTCTCATCTTCTTACCTCCTATTGGAACTGCTCCACTTTGTATAAATAACCGAATACTCACAGGAGTTGGATCTTGGATAAGGGTCTTCAAAACCCAATATGGGCATTCTAGCCCTTCAGCTAGAGTATGATTCTATTTTTGACCCTAGAAGTTAAGAGTGGATTTTTTACAGCAATTTCTACAAGGCGAAACAACTCCAACAGGGGAAAAGGACAGAATTCTGTGCTAGCAGCTAATGGTCTAGCGGTTTGGGGAGTTAGTTCGGATGTGGGAGATACAGATGCAATTCCCTGGTCGGAATCAGGCAGAATAAAGATTTGAGCCTGAATATCCTGTCCCCAAGGTGACTGCCCTAACTATTCGATTATATGCTATTTTCAGAGGTCTTGCTCATCATCTTTTCCTCACTCCGTTATACTTAGTGTAATTCTGAATGCGCTCCAGGTGAAAAGGGTTTGTTTGAACTGTATTACAGTAATAATTTTCACTTCACTTCCTGAACCATTTAATTGTTTGAGATGAAACTTGAAAAGATTCTGTATTGTATTAATATTAGGTTGCCATCTCCACATACATGCTTACATTGCTTCTAAAGCTTCCAAATGCAGATGCATCAAGGTTGCTTTTAAGCCTATACTTAGGAACTAAACAGTTGATCTGATTTTCAGCACAGTGCCAGTGCTGAGCTGCAACTCTATTGCCTTCATACATACAGAGCTGCCTAATCATTTTTCTTGCTATTATTATCTTTTTTAATGTAAAACCTTGGCCTATGCTTATATTTGCATTATTTTGCATTTTATTATAAACACTTCTGTACAGTTGCAGTGATCTTAACAGCACCTGCTTATGCATTCAAGGAATAGTAATTTAGTAATTACAGCTAATAAACAGAACTTTCTTAATTAAGCTGTCTAGATCTATGTTATCATACAATTTAAATAAACCTGTGTTTATTTCAGTTTATAAAATCAGAATGCTTTTGCTAACTTGGGGCAATTTAGAACAGCCCTACAAATAATGAGATAATTTTTTCACATTGCCCAAATTCCACGTGCAACAAAGAAATCTGAATTTGTTTACTGTAATTTTGAAAACACTTTACTGAACAGAGTTATCTAGATTAAGTAAGGTTTTCATGTGGATGCATTTACTTCTTCAGTACAGCTGTAGGGTTTGTTTGCTTGGTTTTTTTAATCAGGAGAATTGATTTACCACATTTAATTTTACTTCCTGTAACAGTCAATTTTTCAATAGTCCTGCTGATTTTTTTTTTTTTTTTTTTTTACCGTGTTTAAACTCCTAAAGTATATCTATGGTCTACAATATGAACCTGAAGGCAGTTTATGAGCCATACTACTGTTTAAGCACATAAATAAAATCTACATTGTTTCCTATAAAGTAATCTTTTCTATACAAAGGCAGAAAAGCCTAAACTGAATGGATTCCATTACAATGCAATATAGGATTTCATATTGACTTTAAGAAGCATTATCACCTCCTTGACTAACCCTTAGCTGCCAGCAGACGCTGCCTCAGGCCAGTACACACCTAATTGCTCGGTAAAAAGGCCGTTTCCCTACCTCATTGAGCCGGATGATGTGATAAATTTGCCTCAGGTACTCGCTGCCACCTAGTTTGTGGCAGATATCCAGGACCATCATGTTTATTTTCTGCTCAGTGAATCCAACTGCAATACCTCCTTCCTCTAACGCTGCACCTTCTACTGTGACTGAGGCACTAGAATACAAAAAAGATTCAAATATTCTTAGGTTAAATTTCTAAAAATCAACTTACTAATACATAGTCAGCTAAAAATGCATGTTAAAAAAAAACCCCAAACCAAACAACCGGCCCCCAAAATTATAAACGTCTTGCACATAACAAATGTTGCTGCATATACATCTCTGAAGCCTTTATACAAATACATAATCAATGTTAAATAAGATTTTTTTATTGTACAAATTTTAATTATTTTAATCTGAAAGATGAAAACATAAGATGTTCTTTAAGGACATGCAAGCAGCAAATATTTTTTAATTTTCTTTTCCACTAGAGAAGTATCTTTGCTACTAGAAGTAGAATTTGCATTCGATCTTTTGTACATTTTTCTTTGCCTGTCGCTGCACATATTACAGCCTAATTAACATGTCAGAAAGGTAGCCATTACTCTAAGTATAGGTTAGAAGTTTTAAATTGAAGTCTTTTTCTTCCCACTGGTATGGTGGTAACTGTTTCAAAGGTACCTATTTGACACTTGTTGCACTTTTTGTCCTGTACTATTCCTTGGTTTTCTTCGTAAAAGTATTTGTGTATAACTGCTAAAAAAAAAAAAATCTGCAGGTGACAGGCCCATAAACCTTGAAAAATACGTATTGTGAACTCTGACCATTGTCAGACTGCTCTCTCTCCATATAAACACATTATTAGCCCAGTATTGTACATGGACAAATTATCAAGAAAAAGAAGTTCTAAAACTAATTATTTTCCTCAAATATTAGACCTGTGACACAGATACATGTCAGCACCTTGAAAGACTGACAAGAATATATTATCCCTTCTACACAGATTATTATTGGATTAATTTAAAAAAACCCAAATGCCAAACAAAGAAGAATACTGAATTAAAACAAAACAAATATTTAAATTTTTAGAAGTAAAACAACAAAACACTTTGCTACAATAAATTGCAGTTTACTGCTGCAAGTGTGCCACGATTACAATGTTAGTCCTACTGAAAGTTGCCGTTTGACCTGCAGGCTCACTTAAATGCTACACAGCTGCTGGACATTAAAGCTGATACTGCTTCCACATGCAGCTTCACAACGTCCTACAGAGCAAATAGTTCCAAAATATAAACTATAATTTTGTTCTTTGTTGAATGGAAGTAAGTGATACTCTGTTATTATGGTGTATTTTACAGAAAAGCTTCAAAGAAACTGATCTTTAAAATTAAAGCACACTTAAGGCACGCTTTCAATGCCACATATAGATACAGCCTGAATTTCTTGTCAAACTTCTTAGTGGCTGACATTGAAAAAGTTGAGGACCTCTGGCAAGGGAGTGTATCAGTGTCAGCACCCAAATTGCATCCTTTCCTGTCCGTCACTGTGCAGGTGAAGCAGATGATTGGATTCAGTCAGTGCTATGATTAATGAGTTCCTCTCTGGATTTGGGACTGCCTATCAATCATGTCATTAGGAAGAATGTGCCCTGAAAGAGGCAGACCTCAGCTAAGGAATAACTGCATTCATCTTAATCTGTATATGCACCCAGCCAGCCAAGTCAGGGTCACCATGATGAAAAACAATAATCTTCAACTCGACAAATTACTTTGCAAAGACAGACATTTCTTTTTTTCTTGGGATGCGTGTTCTTCAGAATGTAATGTGACTGTTTACACCTCTGGTGCTACCATAAAGTGAAGGTTATTTTAATGAATAGTAATGCTTTCAGGCAGTACACAAGACAGGCAATGCGTAAACTGCCACTTTCTCAGCCTTTCACTGAAGGCAATTCTTAGGAAAGTGGGGAAAAAAAAAAAGTTTGTATATCACAATGGAAGAAGCTATATAATATTTAGACTTCTTGTGCAGCTACCAGTCCTGATATCAATAACATAACACAAAATCAAGCAAGAGTTTTCCTTGTAAGAATCCAGTGCACTTCAAAGATGTTTCCACAACTGTGCAGGTGAATTCCACATAAATTTTTGAAATTTATGGGTTTTATTTTCCTTCACGCACTGTATCTGTTAAAAGTATATAAGCATTTTTGAATTTGAATATATACATATACACAAATACATGTGCATACACTTACCCACAAAATCCTTTAATTATGAAAAGGTTATACGGAACATAATTTTACAGCAACTTAGATTTTCAAACGTAATCATTCCTATTTCAAGCAAATCACATAAACATTACAAGTTTCCTCTTGAAAGATCTGCTTTTAGTTTACTGATTACATGACCACTTCTTAGTTTAACTGATATTTGAATTTCAGCTTTAATATATTTGGTTTATAATTTGCATTTATAATAACAATTTAACTCTACATTGCAGATCTCAGATATTTATTAACCAGATTACTTTTTTATCATAAATTAACTTAGGATATTTTAATATAGAATGGAGAAATAACATTTATGCTAGACTTCTATTACAGAAATCCCACTGAAGTTAGGGGACTTAGTTTCATAACCACATCATAGAGCGACTCAGTTGGAGAGCACTTAATGCATTCTTCAGTTTCTTAAGCTTAAAATTAGAGGCACTAGTCACAAACTAGGTTGTCAAACAAAACTTTGGTTGACAGTATACACATACAGAAAATATTTTCCCAAATTCATTTCCCACAGTCTGATACCTGCTGGATATTAAGGCAGTTTTGTGGCATGTTAGAAAAGAATAGAACAGTATATTGATTGAAAAATCTCATCTTTAGAAGAAGTACAAATACTTAAGTTTCAGTTTTTAGAAGTTGTCCACAATATTGTCTTAACCTACACTTGTATTTTTAAAAAAAAATGTCATCTCTCAGAGACATTAGAAATTGTCTTATGGAACCATTCTGTTAAGTATCAATTTGCACATTATTATTATGGGTTTTTTATTCTATGACTCCTTCAGTCACTGGCATCTGGCTTCAATCTTCTAATCACTGGATTAGAGCTTATAAATTAGTATTAAATGGAAATGTAAAGATTACAAAGGTCAATGTCAATGAGCATTTGTGTGACACTGCTACTCACGTTAATTGACTACTCATCGAAACAGAATATTGCCCCTTATAGTACTGCATGAAAGTCTGTTCACCAGTACCGGTGATTCTGACCTACAGACACTACACCCTTTGTTTATATGGACAATTACTGTCAGAATAGCAATGACTGCAACCTTCAAGAATACTAATTAAAAAAAAAAGCAATCTTAATTAAATTGTTTACTACTGAAAGTAAGTAAATAATGTAACTCAAATAAATCTAATACTGGAAAGCTGATGACTAGTATTTTGCAGAATAGAACATGACTTCAACATTAAAACAGACTAGATGAGGAAACACATTGACATGTACACAACCCCTTGGAAAATCATTATCGGGATTTAAAACACTCGGACCTTAATGTCAAATCTGCAGGGAAGGTTGATATTTCCTCAGAAAGGCACAGCAGGGTACTTGCCTTGTCCTGTTTTGATACATCCTACTTGCCCTCAGGGTTTGTTGTGTTCTAAAATGAAGTATGCTTACTTTTTCATCACAGATGAACACCGAAAGCTTTCCACAATCCCTCTTAATTTAATCACCATAGCAAAATTAATTTACAAATATAATGTGGTGCCCTCTAGTCAGCGTACCTGTTCACATTCTGAAAGATACACCAATTAAATTGTACATATTTTTGGATTATCACCAAAATACAAAATCTCTAAGTACCATGAAGACACTGTTGCGATGAAACAACCATGGTTTACTGTTTCATCAATACAAGTTAAGTTTCTAAAACCATTCTACAAAGCTGTTAATATTAAGAATGAATCCATTTCATATAATATCACTATTCACCTATTATTTTTTTAACAGAACAATAGCCATAAACATGACAATAATCCAGTAGAATAAAGAACAACCAGCTGCATTTGAAAAATACTATGTTCTTACCACTCCGTGCTCAGTCTTCTTGCCTTCAGCAACTGGCTTTCAATCCAGTTTGGTCTTTGCTGTTCAATGCTTTGTATCACCTTCTGGGTCACTTGCTTAGGACCACTTTTCTGTTTTCCCATAATACTTTCTAAGCACACACGAACTAAACTGAGTTTTTCTTTGCTCCATCTGTCAAGTGTTGCACCTGTTAAAAGTTCTGCAGTATTTCCATCCTCAAATATCCGACATATAATTACAATCAAGTTCCAGACAAGCAGACCAGCTTTCTTCAATTCAGCAAAGTTTCTTGACATTTTTCTCTCAGCCAGAAAAAAGAAGTACTTAATTGGGGGAGGCAAACATGCAATCACTGTAGGTAACTTGCTGATTACAATAGATACTGCCTGAGCTGCAAGCCTTGTGAAGCCTTAAAAAAAGAAAGAAAAGAAGATACGATTAACATTAACATTCTAGTTCTATCACAGCATGATTTTGAATGTTGTATGATAATTTCTAACTTTCTTTTGTACTGAAAATGGGTAAAAGGCTTAAGTTCTCAACACTGTAGCTTGACTTCTATTGTGCTTCCTCCACATAAATCCCACAAAATCTAAACAAAAACATGAATTGAAACCAGAGTACCTAGAAAATCTAGAAATCAGACTGTGACTCTCTTAACAATTAATCCTGCTGAGCACAGTTATTACAGAATAAATTAAAAAAACAACACCCAGGTATTTTGAATCGTAAAAAAAGTGTCTTCAAAACTGTGGTGGAACATTTTTCCAGCTTCACTAGTGGAGCATTTCTCTAAGTGTCTCAGGATATTTCATACATTCACAATCTTTAGTTTTCTATCAATCCTTTTCTATGTTCAGACCTACAAAACTTCAGTTTATCAAATTTCATATAAGCATGCACTCTATATAGCACTGCATTTTAAACATTCCAGATATTAAAAGTAGCTGTAGAAGTAATTGCAGAAGCTATGCTCCTCAAAACCAAAGACACATATAAAATGAAAATGCCGAAACACAATCCACATATGGAGTCAAGTCACTGTTTAAAAAAGCACCAAAATAAAACCCAAACAAACCAAGAATACCCCTGACTCATTGCACCGGTATTCTCAACTTGTTAAAAAAACCCCACCAGAGCCAGATCTGTTCTAGGTGTCACATAGCCAACCTAATTTGTCACTAAGTCTGAGCCTTACCTCTCAGCCTGCATCTCAGTTCAGGCTTAGCAATAGCCTAAAAACGGCCTACAAGTTCTAGATCAATGTGATATTGCAGCAAGCACACTGCTGCACACACGTGCCTCAACATGCTGAAGTGAAGATATATGGAAAGAACGGATTGATACCATGGTTTGCCCACACTCTACATATTCAAAACTTCACGCCAGAATATACTAAAGGGATACTGCTGTATTGAAAATAATCAGGTAATATTTTGGTGGTAATAAATTTACAGTGACATGTTTTCAAAAGTTAAGGTTTTGAAATTATGGATGTTTCAGGCACTGAAGGTTATGAAAGTACGTATCAGAAATCATCTTTACATCCCATCCCCTTTAAATCATCTATTAGGTATTTTATTTCTCTTCCTTCAGTAACTGTTTCAACAACCAAGCAGTAGCAGATTCCATACCAGTTTCAGTGCTATTCAAACATAAATTGCTGTTATAAAGTTGCGATGACCAAGATGTTATAATTTCAGACAACACTGTGCATTTAAATTTAAACAGTCCTGACAGAAAAGATGGTAATTGAGAGAAGAACTGGTTACAGCCATTAAGACAAAAGTATAGACATTATGCCTTATTCTTCCTTAAGTCCCACCTTACTACTGTCAGATTCAGTACTACTATTAACCGTAATACAATACTGATTAAAAATCTTGTTTGTGTATGCAAGGGTGTAAGCCTCAAGAAAGTGGTACTGAATTTTAACGTTATGTACTTTAAAAAAACAAAGGATGCTTGGAAATTGTTTTGTTCACTGTCAAACTGCAATGCTAATGAATTATAACTGTCCAATTTTGTTATTTACTCATTAAAGTAGTATCAAGATTTTATGACATATTTATAAAGCAGTATAAATTTCACCCACATTTCCCAGATTCTTTTCTCTTCATTTCCCGAGGAGTGTAATTCCATTCCTTTGGAACCGTTTTCAATAAACTTTCAGGAACTATTTGCTTGTGCTGGTATGTTCCATAGTTTTCCGTTGCCTCCCATGAATGCATCAAAGAAATTATCTGCTTCACTATACCCTTGACTGAATTAATCAAAGTCAACTTCAAGCATCTGATAACCTCTGGCTCCGACACACCACAACTGGAAACTTCAAAAGGAAGAATTATTAAATATTCAGTAAGTGTAGTCATTTGTGTAAATCTGTTTCAGAAAGATGTGTTTCAGAATTTACAGAAAGTGAAAACATTATGATTTAAAATAACTTAGACCTATTGGTCTGTTACAAATTAAAGACAGAGTATAAAGCAAAACAAAGCAGCATCTTGTACCATCTTAATACAGTTTTGAGAAAATACACAATTCCATTTATTTTCTTCATCCTCATTTTTCTATCAATATATTTCTAAAGATTTCATTTAAACTGGCGAATGTCTTCTTTTTTATATGGAGTACATTTAATTACTTGTTAGACAACAATTTTTTTCTACTTCCTTATCTTCATAGTTAATGAAGCTGTGCTTATTAGATACCCAAACTGTGATGCTAGAAAACTGCAAATGAAAAAGAGATACTTTGTGAACAAAAAATGCATACTGATAGTAGTCATCAACAGATATGTAGCATGTTATCAGAGATTGCATGTTGAAAATAGACCATCCTAAATACAGTTATTGACATTACAACAACTATCAATCTTCTCCACATTCTTAATACCACAGAGAATTGCAGTTTCTCCACTGCCATGGAGCAGCACTAGTCAGGCAGAGTGCTGCAGGACACATCAGAGATGTCTTTTGACGTGTTAGGTCCTTTGCTCATACTTTCCCTTGTCGACTTTTCCCTGATCCAAGTTTTATACTTCTCTGTGTGGCCTTTCTGGAAAGTTCCATACAGTATTTCTGTATTTTTCAATCTCTTACACCTTAGACTTTAATTTTTGTGATCTCATTTTTAACCTGAGGCATACCTGAACACTTCAACTACCACTGTTTTCTGTTTTGTGATATTTTTAATTCTATTTCCTCTCTCACATTCTCCTAATTTATTCCTTTCTTTTCTTTTGAGCTTTACCGCATTTTAGCCTTCATTTGCAGATCACCTTCTAAACCTCACCTCTTTTCTGGTTGAATACTGCTTTTCCTGGGGGCAGTATTAGTTGCTCTAATCGTGAGGGCAGGTCTCCTTCTCTGTGGAAAATTAGGAGCCTGTCTGTCTGTTGACAGCACAGTCTATACGCCCATCACGCTATGTCTAGCTCCGTAGGAGTCCTTTTGCTTTTTCCACTCTCCTTTAGTAATTTCTTTCTTTTAAATCATGGTAAAGGACTGGAGCTATTAAATGCACAGAGACAAAGAATCTTTATTGCTGGAGAGCTACAGAAACTATCTGTTGCCAGCCTACTGATAAGACAGACACTTAAGGAAATTAGACTCCTAGTTGACCACATTGTTCTATAATCTCTGCTTTCTTCAAAGTTTTCACCACTGCTACCATGACCCTATTGCTCAAAACAATTCAAATATGATGTAATTTTGAAGTAAACTACCATAATTTAATTTGATTTATTAAGGTAAAAATAATACACAGGACATGTCTCAAAACTGACAAGGTTTAACATCAGCTTTTAAATACTTATTAATAAATTAAATACCTGTCATATTGTATAAGCAATTCCACAACTGCACTTTTTCCATGTAGGTCTCAAAAGCAATGCCAAGAGATTTGGGTGACAAAGTGCAGTAAGACAATACTGTGAAGATTGTTTCGATCAGAGTAGGCTCTTTGTTATTTATCTGTTCTAAGAGAGGACTTTTTTCATCACGATTCAATACCTCATTTCCTTCAAAATAAACAAAAACATGGTTACAATAATTTCCAAGTAATCCAAGTCACAACAATAGCTAGTATTAATCAAAACAAACTTCAAACTATCTGAATAATATTTCAAGCAATAGTAATATTTACAGACACTGAGATTTGATCTTCCTCTGCATAATGACATTTGACTGTCTTTGTGAATTATACGCAGACATTAAAAAAAAGACTCAAGCATGTTTTTAAACTGAGGAATATGCTTATTTAACTATACATGTACTCACTATATAACTGGAATTTGATTATTTACTAAATATTAATCAGAAATAAACTGTACTACTGCTGTAGAATCACAGTCAAAAGGTTATTACTGCTTAAGTCCTATTACCAATATATTAGTCACGTGAAATAATAGAACTCTATTTAGCTATATAAAATAAAATACTGCATACTCCCCAAAATGGGTTGGCTTTGTTTTTCAATACGAAATGAAATTGAGAAGAAATCAGTTCCACAAAACAAAATTTGAGCCCCGCTAAGGCACAAATACCTATGTTTTTAAAGACAACTCTTGATTTTCACTGAGTTGAGCAATAACAGCTTACATAACATATACTTCTAAATGTTTTTCAAAATCATTATAGAACCTTCTCTTACCTGAAAGATAATGATGTTTTTAAACCTCTTTAAAGCAATGGCTTTGACTTGTGCTAATTTTAAAGACCTCGGCTTCCCAGTATTTGCGGAATTTGGTTTTGGTGTTAACATAACAAATGATCAGAGCTAGAAGCAACTAAACACTTTTAATTTAAATTTCTAGTTTGCAAAACTGAAAGGTTCTGTAAAACTGTTTTAGGTCAAATTACACTTTAAAATGTCATTGCTTTGTGCCAGTTTGTCTGCCCTTATATTTAGTAACTTGTGCAGGAGAATTACTAGGCTGTGCTTTTCTGTGGTTCAAATAGCTTTCAAAACCTACTGTGGAAAATAGCTGCTTTCCACCCAGCTCTGAATGACTTCACAATGTTGAAAAATTAAAAAAATCTCACTTTACTCTCCTCTGAATTCCTACAATCTAATTCACCCATTATCATAAAAACTTTCAGTCTGAGTAATGGCAGGAGACAGATCAGTAATAAGAATTTTTTTAGTCAGCATTTCTTCCTATGAGTTGAGTGAGCTGGCACGTTTTACTGAGACACCTTCCAATGCCAGATGCTTCTGAGTCAAGAATAAAATGCATTCTATTAATTCACTCAAACCAGCGATGTGTTGTCTAATATTGATATGACAAAGAAAGAACCAAGATATCAGAAAAAAACCAGTTCAAAAAGAGGTATTCAGTTTGTGAGATGAAAATTTGATTTGAATTTTGATTATACTACTATAAGTATTTTTTGGTTTTAATTATTTAAACAAATTCAAGGGAGGAGGGTTTGACGAGCATTTAAATACTATCTTTAGAGATTATGGTAAGAAATTGCTTTGTGTAAAGGGGTTTCATAGAATCATAGAAT